>NC_092560.1:85763548-85888548 GCF_037038585.1 Patagioenas fasciata
TGGCAACTGCAGGAAGATCCCTGTGAGCTCACGTGGTGTTTTCCTCTGTTGGGGATGAATTCAGTCCCTTGGCCCTCTGAAAGCTAAGTGGAGGCACGAGGGCTGGGAAGGGGCTGGGAATTGCAGGGAGGGAGTTTAAAGCTCTCATAGGGGAAAGGGCCGTCCAGGAACAGTCCCCTTTGGGAGGGCAAAGGGTGCAGGTTTTCGGCTCCTTTGTATTCTAGGGTTGCAGTAGAGGCTCCTCGCCTCACCAGTGTCTCCCTGTAGATTATTTTGATCGATGCCTCTCTGGTCTCGGAGTCGTTTTCGTTGCGGAGCGTTTTTGGCTCCATTGCCGTCGCGTTGTCCGTAACGTTCTGTGGAGCGTGTGTCTGCGCGCGTGCGCATTTGGCTCGGAGCTGCTCTCCCCGGAGGTGTGGAGTCAGGGCTGGGTGCACTGAGCTCTAGGAGTCCATGGTGTCACGGTCTGTTCGGTGATGGACTCGTGATGCTTTTTAAACCTTCATCTCAGAGTGGAAAATTAAGGTGACCAAAAAGCCAAGGGGTTATAATTCAATCAAGCAGTGTTACTTTATCAATTTGCCTGTAAAGCGGCACGTGATAGAGAGAGAATAAGAAAAGAAAGGGGAAAGAAACAGGGAAAAGTAAAGGAAAATATGAGAAATGAGGTTGGATTTATCACCAGTCCAGTTCCAGAAGCGTTCCTCTGGTCTCCAGTCCTATAGAGTCCTGCTGGTCCTACGCGGTGGTTCGGGATCCTCTGGCGATAAGACCTTCAACGGTGTCCTTTCTGGTCTCATCTTTTATGTTTCTTCAACCCCCCTTGCTCCCATTGTTTTAGGTCAGTCTCCAACTTGATTTCGCAGACCAGGCTCGTACTGCGCAGGCTCGAGAGATTCACGCTTTCTTTTGCCAACGCTTACGTGTCCAGCATTCAGGGGTCTTTCTCTGGTCCATCGGGTGACCTCAGGACCCTTGGCAAGCTTCTGGGCATGCTCCTTTTTGTGGACCATTGTTTGGGGGAGCAGGTGGGGGGCACATGTAACTGAGGCTGCAGGTCCTCAGCTACGTGGGCAGATGTCTTTGGAGAAGTGGAGGTGTCCATTTGAGGTAAGAGCTTCAGGGGCAGCAAAGGTTTAGTAGCAGCTGTGGTGGAAAGTATGTTTGTAACTATGTTTCATTAATTGATTCAATTCCAGGTGCTTTGCATTTTTGCAAAATTCCTGATTGTAATGAAAATGGAGTGTTGGTTATTGTATTTCATTTTCTATCTGCTCCCTAGAAAAGCTAAGTTGAAATCCATACTCAGTCCCATTGCAGGTGCAATAGCATCAATAAAGTGCAGGTGCTGTCACTTCCAGTGACATTCCAGGTAATTTGAAAAGGGTCCTGGGGGGGGCCTGGGGTGATTGACCCCCTCCCCTTTCCCCAGGGATTGTGGGAAGGGGGTGGGCGGGGCTCAGGATATTTGAGCCCCAGTCCCCAGGTAGGGAGCTCGTTCTGCTCTAGGGCGGCTTGGGTGCTTGTTCTCTGCCCCTCCTTCAGCAGTCAGCAGCTTTTGAGCCGTTTAAGCTACATGGGCAGATGTATTTGGACAAGCGGAGGTGTCTGTTTGAGGTAAGAGTTTCAGGGACAGTGAAGGTTTGACAATAGCTGTAGTAGAAAAGTTGTTTGTCATTATGTTTCATTTGTTGATTCATTTCCAGGTGCTTTGCATTTTCCCCAAATTCCTGACTACAATGAAGATGGCGTGTTATTTTTTGGTTTGTATTGCTGTATTAATAGTTGTTAATATAATCTCTTCTCCTGGAAGGGCGTCCTGTCTCCAGAACCTTTGCGGCGTGCGGTGGCCCCCGGTAGATCATTCAAATGTACCTCCCAGAACTCACCCAAGGTGAGCGATTACTTGTAGGCCACTACCGATAAATACTATTTGGATGCTCAATAGTGTGCGTGTCCTTGCTTTCCTTACTGTAGGTGATGATGGAGAAAGTGACAACTGCAGGAAGATCCCTGTTAGCAGATGTTGTGTTTTCCTCTGTGAAGACGGATTCGGTCCCTTGGCCCTCTAAAAGTTAAGTGGAGGCACGAGGGCTGGGAAGGGGCTGGGAACTGCAGGGTGGGTTTAAACTTCTCAGACGGAAAAGGGCAGTCCAGGAACAGACCCCTTTGGGAGGGTAAGGGGTCCAGGGAACTGATGCCAGCTGGTGTGGGGCAGGGCACCTTCAGCCTGGGTCTGTTGTCGTGTACTTTGGGAAGCCTGCCTTGCGCCTGTCAGATGATCCTGGGGTCTCGTTGTGCTCCAGGGGCACAAAAGGCATATTTTTTTTTTGTATTAGCAGCCGAACATGTGGATAGTCCTTGTATTTTAGACACTTCTGGTCAGTTGTGTTTATGGTGTAGTTCTGGGCTGCATCGGCAGCTCTGCTCTCTACCCATCCAGTCTCAGGGACTGGCGCTTCTTCCCAGCATCTTGAAGTTTTTAAGTCTTGCAGCAGTTTCTTGTGTGTGCCACCATCTCTGTTTGTTTGGTTTTGCCAGTACCACTGTCTCTGTTTGGTTGTGCCAGCGCTGCTGTCTCTGTCTGTGAAGTTTGGCCTCCTTTTTTTCCTGGGGTTGCAGTAGAGGCTCCTCGCCTCACCACTGCCTCCCTGCAGGTTCTTTTCATAGACGCAGTCTCTGGTTTGGAGTTGTTTAGTGCTGTTGCCATCGCATTGTCTATGACGTTCTGTGGAGCCATTTTCTGCACATAGGCGCATTTGGCTTGGAGCTGCTCTGCCCGGAAGTTTGTAGTCTGGGTTGGGTGGACTGAGCTCTAGGAGTCTATGATTGATCTGTGGACGTGTTAAATTGTGCAGGCAAAGGTTGTGCAGTCATCTGGGATGGGGCAGGAGAGGGGACAGTCCCTTCCCCAGTGTTTTAGGGACTTGATTAGAGCTTCTGGTGGGATTCCTGAATAGAAAGCAGACCTGTGGAATGGTCAAGCTGAAGATGAGCCCCTGGGTGACTTGTTGAACAACTTCATTTCAGATACAGAGGAGCAACGTGGCACAAAAAGGCAACAGAAGAGGCGAGCAGAGCGCCGTAAGCAGGTGGGACGGTGTGTGGTGCCAGCGGGAAGACGTGCTGTGTGGCTCTATGTAACTTTGGTCGTTTGTCTATTTTATAGGTGTGAAGTAAAGAGGAAAGCTGGGTATCCGCACCGCAGCTCCTCGGGCCAGGTGAATAATGAGTGCTGGCCGAAGCATCAGCTCATTTGAGGTCCCGTGTTGCTGCTGCAGGTATGAGCGTCCTTTGGTTGTGTTTTACAGGCGGTAGCTGAACCTCTTTGTGGTCAACAGCGTGGCAGTCCAAAGCAAGGGCGGGCAGGCGGGCGAGCGGCCCAGGTAAGGGAGGGGGAGGCGGGCCCGTCCGCGGGCAGGCTGTGCTTCCGGGCAGCGTCCGAGCGGGTGCCTTTGTTTTTGCAGGTGCCGCAGACGAGCTCGGAGGAGCGAAGCCGCACGCCGACCAGCAGCAGCCGAGAAGGTGAGGCGGCGGTGGGAGTTGAAAAGCCCAGTGTCGCGTGGTGACTCGGTTCAGTGTTTCTTTCTTATTTTGCAGGCCCCTTTTGGGCCCTTTGGGCTTGGAGGAGCGTTTTCGGTGAGCTGGGGTAGGGGCTCAGAAGAGCATGGGGCTGGGGACTCACTCCAAGCGCTACGGTTCTTTTGTTTCTCGCTGTCTTAGGCGTCACGAGCGATGCGGGTTTCTGACTGCGCCCGAGGCACCACACGCTGAGCGGAACGCCGTGGATCTTAGCAGGAGGTGGGTGCTGCGGAAGGGGTCGGCGTTCACCCCGCGATACTGTGTGCTGGCACGGCTCGGTGAGCGTGTGTTTTCTCGTGTTACTGTAGATGTTGAAGAGGAACCCGGCGATGCGGGGAGATCCCTGTTAGCGCACGTGGCGTTTTCTCTGTTGAAGATGGATTCGGTCCCTTGGCCCTCTTAAAGATAAGTGGAGGCACGGGGGCTGGGATAGAGGCTGGGAATCGCAGGGAGGGGGGTAAAGTTCTGATAAGGGAAAGGGCCGTCCAGGAAAAGTCCCCTTTGGGTGGGTAAAGGGCCCAGGGAATTTACAGTGCGATACCAGCATGTGCCGGGCAGGGCAGCTCCAGCCTCTGTGTGTGGTGTTGTGTAGCTCGGGAAGCCTGCCTTGCGCCTCTCAGACGATCCTGGGGTCTCGTTGTGCTCGAGGGGCCCAAGAGGCATCTCGGGTGCCATCCTGGGATCTGGAATGCTGGTCCTAATTGGCATAGTGCCAATCGGGTGCTGGATTCTTGTATCAGCCGCAGAAAGCGTGGATGGTTCTTGCATTTTGGGTGTTTCTGGTCAGTTGTGATTTATGGTGTCATTCTGGGCTGCATCAGCAGCTCTGCTCTCTACCCGTCCAGTGTAAGGGACTGGCACTTCAAGATGTTGGGAAGAAGTTCTTAGGTCGTGCCGCCGTCTCTGTGTGTTTGCGCCAGTGCTGCTGTCTTGTAAGGGGCCGTGACATTTGGCTCCTTTTTTTTCTGGGATTGTGATAGAGGCTCCTCGCCTTACTAATTGGGTGTAATAATTGGGTGCTGGTTTTTTTGTATCAGCAGACGAAAGTGTGGACGGTTCTTGTGCCTTGGAAGTCGCTGGTCAGTTGTGTTTTCTGGTATCGCTGAGGGCTGCGTCGGCAGCTCTGCTCTCTACCTATCCAGTCTCAGGGACTGGCACTTCAAGATGCTGGGAAGAAGTTATTAGTTCTTGCAGCAGCTTCTTGTGTTTGCGCTGTCTCTGTGTGTTTGCGCCAGTGCCGCCGTCTCACAAGGGGCCAAGACGATTGGCTCAGTTTTATTGTGGGGTTGTAGTAGAGACTCCTTGCCTCACCACTGCCTCCCTGTAGGTTTTTGGACGGTGCCGTGTCTGCTTTTGGCGTCTTTGTTGTGGAGCGTTTTTTGGTGGCGTTTCCGTCGTGTTGTCTATTGCGTTCTGTGGAGCGTCTGTCTGCACGTGCGCACAGTTGGCTGAGAGCTGCTCTGCCCGGAGGTTTGGAGTCTGGGGTGGATGCACTGAGCTGTAGGAGTCCACGGTTAATCTGTGGACGTGTTAAATTGTGTAGGCAAAGGCTGTGCAGTCATCTGGGAAGGAGTAGCCGTGGGCAGTGGGGGGGACAGTCCCTTCCCCAGTGTTTTAGGGACGCAATTAGAGCTTCTGATGGGATTCCTGAATAGAAAGCAGACCTGTGGAATGGTCAAGCTGTAGATGAGCTCCTGGGTGACTTGTTGAATAACGTGATTTCAGATGCAGAGGGACAACTTGGCACGAAAAAGCCATGGAAGAGGCGAGCAGAGCGCCGTCAGCAGGAGGCTTTTAAGTGCACCATCAGAATTTGAGCGAAATTCCACTTGACGTTGCTGCTGTCGGTCTTGGCTTTCACTGGTTTCCCCACGGCTCCCTAATGTTCGGGAGTTCAGAGTGGGCATTTTTTTTCCCCAAGGAGAGGCTATGCTTAAAAATGAGTTTGTTTCCTCAAAGAAGTGCAAGTCCGTTTGTGTAACCCGAGCCTAGTCAGGTTGTGTTTTACGGGCGGTAGCTGAACCTCTTTGTGGTCAACAGCGTGGCAGTCCAAAGCAAGGGTGGGCAGGCGGGCGAGCGGCCCAGGTAAGGGAGGGGGAGGCGGGCCCGTCCGCGGGCAGGCTGTGCTTCCGGGCAGCGTCCGAGCGGGTGCCTTTGTTTTTGCAGGTGCCGCAGACGAGCTCGGAGGAGCGAAGCCACACGCCGACCAGCAGCAGCCGAGAAGGTGAGGCGGCGGTGGGAGTTGAGGAGCCCAGTGTCGCGTGGTGACTCGGTTCAGCGTTTCTTTCTTATTTTGCAGGCCCCTTTTGGGCCCTTTGGGCTTGGAGGAGCGTTTTCGGTGAGCTGGGGTAGGGGCTCAGAAGAGCATGGGGCTGGGGACTCACTCCAAGCGCTACGGTTCTTTTGTTTCTCGCTGTCTTAGGCGTCACGAGCGATGCGGGTTTCTGACTGCGCCCGAGGCACCACACGCTGAGCGGAACGCCGTGGATCTTAGCAGGAGGTGGGTGCTGCGGAAGGGGTCGGCGTTCACCCCGCGATAGTGTGTGCTGGCACGGCTCGGTGAGCGTGTGTTTTCTCGTGTTACTGTAGATGTTGAAGAGGAACCCGGCGATGCGGGGAGATCCCTGTTAGCGCACGTGGCGTTTTCTCTGTTGAAGATGGATTCGGTCCCTTGGCCCTCTTAAAGATAAGTGGAGGCACGGGGGCTGGGAAGAGGCTGGGAATCGCAGGGAGGGGGGTAAAGTTCTGATAAGGGAAAGGGCCGTCCAGGAAAAGTCCCCTTTGGGTGGGTAAAGGGCCCAGGGAATTTACAGTGCGATACCAGCATGTGCCGGGCAGGGCAGCTCCAGCCTCTGTGTGTGGTGTTGTGTAGCTCGGGAAGCCTGCCTTGCGCCTCTCAGACGATCCTGGGGTCTCGTTGTGCTCGAGGGGCCCAAGAGGCATCTCGGGTGCCATCCTGGGATCTGGAATGCTGGTCCTAATTGGCATAGTGCCAATCGGGTGCTGGATTCTTGTATCAGCCGCAGAAGGCGTGGATGGTTCTTGCATTTTGGGTGTTTCTGGTCAGTTGTGATTTATGGTGTCATTCTGGGCTGCATCAGCAGCTCTGCTCTCTACCCGTCCAGTGTAAGGGACTGGCACTTCAAGATGTTGGGAAGAAGTTCTTAGGTCGTGCCGCCGTCTCTGTGTGTTTGCGCCAGTGCTGCTGTCTTGTAAGGGGCCGTGACGTTTGGCTCCTTTTTTTTCTGGGATTGTGATAGAGGCTCCTCGCCTTACTAATTGGGTGTAATAATTGGGTGCTGGTTTTCTTGTATCAGCAGACGAAAGCGTGGACGGTTCTTGTGCCTTGGAAGTCGCTGGTCAGTTGTGTTTTCTGGTATCGCTGAGGGCTGCGTCGGCAGCTCTGCTCTCTACCTATCCAGTCTCAGGGACTGGCACTTCAAGATGCTGGGAAGAAGTTATTAGTTCTTGCAGCAGCTTCTTGTGTTTGCGCTGTCTCTGTGTGTTTGCGCCAGTGCCGCCGTCTCACAAGGGGCCAAGACGATTGGCTCAGTTTTATTGTGGGGTTGTAGTAGAGACTCCTTGCCTCACCACTGCCTCCCTGTAGGTTTTTGGACGGTGCCGTGTCTGCTTTTGGCGTCTTTGTTGTGGAGCGTTTTTTGGTGGCGTTTCCGTCGTGTTGTCTATTGCGTTCTGTGGAGCGTCTGTCTGCACGTGCGCACAGTTGGCTGAGAGCTGCTCTGCCCGGAGGTTTGGAGTCTGGGGTGGATGCACTGAGCTGTAGGAGTCCACGGTTAATCTGTGGACGTGTTAAATTGTGTAGGCAAAGGCTGTGCAGTCATCTGGGAAGGAGTAGCCGTGGGCAGTGGGGGGGACAGTCCCTTCCCCAGTGTTTTAGGGACGCAATTAGAGCTTCTGATGGGATTCCTGAATAGAAAGCAGACCTGTGGAATGGTCAAGCTGTAGATGAGCTCCTGGGTGACTTGTTGAATAACGTGATTTCAGATGCAGAGGGACAACTTGGCACGAAAAAGCCATGGAAGAGGCGAGCAGAGCGCCGTCAGCAGGAGGCTTTTAAGTGCACCATCAGAATTTGAGCGAAATTCCACTTGGCGTTGCTGCTGTCGGTCTTGGCTTTCACTGGTTTCCCCACGGCTCCCTAATGTTCGGGAGTTCAGAGTGGGCATTTTTTTTCCCCAAGGAGAGGCTATGCTTAAAAATGAGTTTGTTTCCTCAAAGAAGTGCAAGTCCGTTTGTGTAACCCGAGCCTAGTCAGGTTGTGTTTTACGGGCGGTAGCTGAACCTCTTTGTGGTCAACAGCGTGGCAGTCCAAAGCAAGGGCGGGCAGGCGGGCGAGCGGCCCAGGTAAGGGAGGGGGAGGCGGGCCCGTCCGCGGGCAGGCTGTGCTTCCGGGCAGCGTCCGAGCGGGTGCCTTTGTTTTTGCAGGTGCCGCAGACGAGCTCGGAGGAGCGAAGCCGCACGCCGACCAGCAGCAGCCGAGAAGGTGAGGCGGCGGTGGGAGTTGAGGAGCCCAGTGTCGCGTGGTGACTCGGTTCAGCGTTTCTTTCTTATTTTGCAGGCCCCTTTTGGGCCCTTTGGGCTTGGAGGAGCGTTTTCGGTGAGCTGGGGTAGGGGCTCAGAAGAGCATGGGGCTGGGGACTCACTCCAAGCGCTACGGTTCTTTTGTTTCTCGCTGTCTTAGGCGTCACGAGCGATGCGGGTTTCTGACTGCGCCCGAGGCAGCACACGCTGAGCGGAACGCCGTGGAACTTAGCAGGAGGTGGGTGCTGCGGAAGGGGTCGGCGTTCACCCCGCGATACTGTGTGCTGGCACGGCTCGGTGAGCGTGTGTTTTCTCGTGTTACTGTAGATGTTGAAGAGGAACCCGGCGATGCGGGGAGATCCCTGTTAGCGCACGTGGCGTTTTCTCTGTTGAAGATGGATTCGGTCCCTTGGCCCTCTTAAAGATAAGTGGAGGCACGGGGGCTGGGATAGAGGCTGGGAATCGCAGGGAGGGGGGTAAAGTTCTGATAAGGGAAAGGGCCGTCCAGGAAAAGTCCCCTTTGGGTGGGTAAAGGGCCCAGGGAATTTACAGTGCGATACCAGCATGTGCCGGGCAGGGCAGCTCCAGCCTCTGTGTGTGGTGTTGTGTAGCTCGGGAAGCCTGCCTTGCGCCTGTCAGACGATCCTGGGGTCTCGTTGTGCTCGAGGGGCCCAAGAGGCATCTCGGGTGCCATCCTGGGATCTGGAATGCTGGTCCTAATTGGCATAGTGCCAATCGGGTGCTGGATTCTTGTATCAGCAGCAGAAAGCGTGGATGGTTCTTGCATTTTGGGTGTTTCTGGTCAGTTGTGATTTATGGTGTCATTCTGGCCTGCATCAGCAGCTCTGCTCTCTACCCGTCCAGTGTAAGGGACTGGCACTTCAAGATGTTGGGAAGAAGTTCTTAGGTCGTGCCGCCGTCTCTGTGTGTTTGCGCCAGTGCTGCTGTCTTGTAAGGGGCCGTGACGTTTGGCTCTTTTTTTTTCTGGGATTGTGATAGAGGCTCCTCGCCTTACTAATTGGGTGTAATAATTGGGTGCTGGTTTTCTTGTATCAGCAGACGAAAGCGTGGACGGTTCTTGTGCCTTGGAAGTCGCTGGTCAGTTGTGTGTTCTGGTATCGCTGAGGGCTGCGTCGGCAGCTCTGCTCTCTACCTATCCAGTCTCAGGGACTGGCACTTCAAGATGCTGGGAAGAAGTTATTAGTTCTTGCAGCAGCTTCTTGTGTTTGCGCTGTCTCTGTGTGTTTGCGCCAGTGCCGCCGTCTCACAAGGGGCCAAGACGATTGGCTCAGTTTTATTGTGGGGTTGTAGTAGAGACTCCTTGCCTCACCACTGCCTCCCTGTAGGTTTTTGGACGGTGCCGTGTCTGCTTTTGGCGTCTTTGTGGAGCGTTTTTTGGTGGCGTTTCCGTCGTGTTGTCTATTGCGTTCTGTGGAGCGTCTGTCTGCACGTGCGCACAGTTGGCTGAGAGCTGCTCTGCCCGGAGGTTTGGAGTCTGGGGTGGATGCACTGAGCTGTAGGAGTCCACGGTTAATCTGTGGACGTGTTAAATTGTGTAGGCAAAGGCTGTGCAGTCATCTGGGAAGGAGTAGCCGTGGGCAGTGGCGGGGACAGTCCCTTCCCCAGTGTTTTAGGGACGCAATTAGAGCTTCTGATGGGATTCCTGAATAGAAAGCAGACCTGTGGAATGGTCAAGCTGTAGATGAGCTCCTGGGTGACTTGTTGAATAACGTGATTTCAGATGCAGAGGGACAACTTGGCACGAAAAAGCCATGGAAGAGGCGAGCAGAGCGCCGTCAGCAGGAGGCTTTTAAGTGCACCATCAGAATTGGAGCGAAATTCCACTTGACGTTGCTGCTGTCGGTCTTGGCTTTCACTGGTTTCTCCACGGCTCCCTAATGTTCGGGAGTTCAGAGTGGGCATTTTTTTTCCCCAAGGAGAGGCTATGCTTAAAAATGAGTTTGTTTCCTCAAAGAAGTGCAAGTCCGTTTGTGTAACCCGAGCCTAGTCAGGTTGTGTTTTACGGGCGGTAGCTGAACCTCTTTGTGGTCAACAGCGTGGCAGTCCAAAGCAAGGGCGGGCAGGCAGGCGAGCGGCCCAGGTAAGTGCGGGGGAGGCGGGCCCGTCCGCGGGCAGGCTGTGCTTCCGGGCAGCGTCCGAGCGGGTGCCTTTGTTTTTGCAGGTGCCGCAGACGAGCTCGGAGGAGCGAAGCCGCACGCCGACCAGCAGCAGCCGAGAAGGTGAGGCGGCGGTGGGAGTTGAAAAGCCCAGTGTCGCGTGGTGACTCGGTTCAGCGTTTCTTTCTTATTTTGCAGGCCCCTTTTGGGCCCTTTGGGCTTGGAGGAGCGTTTTCGGTGAGCTGGGGTAGGGGCTCAGAAGAGCATGGGGCTGGGGACTCACTCCAAGCGCTACGGTTCTTTTGTTTCTCGCTGTCTTAGGCGTCACGAGCGATGCGGGTTTCTGACTGCGCCCGAGGCAGCACACGCTGAGCGGAACGCCGTGGAACTTAGCAGGAGGTGGGTGCTGCGGAAGGGGTCGGCGTTCACCCCGCGATACTGTGTGCTGGCACGGCTCGGTGAGCGTGTGTTTTCTCGTGTTACTGTAGATGTTGAAGAGGAACCCGGCGATGCGGGGAGATCCCTGTTAGCGCACGTGGCGTTTTCTCTGTTGAAGATGGATTCGGTCCCTTGGCCCTCTTAAAGATAAGTGGAGGCACGGGGGCTGGGAAGAGGCTGGGAATCGCAGGGAGGGGGGTAAAGTTCTGATAAGGGAAAGGGCCGTCCAGGAAAAGTCCCCTTTGGGTGGGTAAAGGGCCCAGGGAATTTACAGTGCGATACCAGCATGTGCCGGGCAGGGCAGCTCCAGCCTCTGTGTGTGGTGTTGTGTAGCTCGGGAAGCCTGCCTTGCGCCTCTCAGACGATCCTGGGGTCTCGTTGTGCTCGAGGGGCCCAAGAGGCATCTTGGGTGCCATCCTGGGATCTGGAATGCTGGTCCTAATTGGCATAGTGCCAATCGGGTGCTGGATTCTTGTATCAGCCGCAGAAAGCGTGGATGGTTCTTGCATTTTGGGTGTTTCTGGTCAGTTGTGATTTATGGTGTCATTCTGGCCTGCATCAGCAGCTCTGCTCTCTACCCGTCCAGTGTAAGGGACTGGCACTTCAAGATGTTGGGAAGAAGTTCTTAGGTCGTGCCGCCGTCTCTGTGTGTTTGCGCCAGTGCTGCTGTCTTGTAAGGGGCCGTGACGTTTGGCTCCTTTTTTTTCTGGGATTGTGATAGAGGCTCCTCGCCTTACTAATTGGGTGTAATAATTGGGTGCTGGTTTTCTTGTATCAGCAGACGAAAGCGTGGACGGTTCTTGTGCCTTGGAAGTCGCTGGTCAGTTGTGTTTTCTGGTATCGCTGAGGGCTGCGTCGGCAGCTCTTCTCTCTACCTATCCAGTCTCAGGGACTGGCACTTCAAGATGCTGGGAAGAAGTTATTAGTTCTTGCAGCAGCTTCTTGTGTTTGCGCTGTCTCTGTGTGTTTGCGCCAGTGCCGCCGTCTCACAAGGGGCCAAGACGATTGGCTCAGTTTTATTGTGGGGTTGTAGTAGAGACTCCTTGCCTCACCACTGCCTCCCTGTAGGTTTTTGGACGGTGCCGTGTCTGCTTTTGGCGTCTTTGTTGTGGAGCGTTTTTTGGTGGCGTTTCCGTCGTGTTGTCTATTGCGTTCTGTGGAGCGTCTGTCTGCACGTGCGCACAGTTGGCTGAGAGCTGCTCTGCCCGGAGGTTTGGAGTCTGGGGTGGATGCACTGAGCTGTAGGAGTCCACGGTTAATCTGTGGACGTGTTAAATTGTGTAGGCAAAGGCTGTGCAGTCATCTGGGAAGGAGTAGCCGTGGGCAGTGGCGGGGACAGTCCCTTCCCCAGTGTTTTAGGGACGCAATTAGAGCTTCTGATGGGATTCCTGAATAGAAAGCAGACCTGTGGAATGGTCAAGCTGTAGATGAGCTCCTGGGTGACTTGTTGAATAACGTGATTTCAGATGCAGAGGGACAACTTGGCACGAAAAAGCCGTGGAAGAGGCGAGCAGAGCGCCGTCAGCAGGAGGCTTTTAAGTGCACCATCAGAATTGGAGCGAAATTCCACTTGACGTTGCTGCTGTCGGTCTTGGCTTTCACTGGTTTCCCCACGGCTCCCTAATGTTCGGGAGTTCAGAGTGGGCATTTTTTTTCCCCAAGGAGAGGCTATGCTTAAAAATGAGTTTGTTTCCTCAAAGAAGTGCAAGTCCGTTTGTGTAACCCGAGCCTAGTCAGGTTGTGTTTTACGGGCGGTAGCTGAACCTCTTTCTGGTCAACAGCGTGGCAGTCCAAAGCAAGGGCGGGCAGGCGGGCGAGCGGCCCAGGTAAGGGCGGGGGAGGCGGGCCCGTCCGCGGGCAGGCTGTGCTTCCGGGCAGCGTCCGAGCGGGTGCCTTTGTTTTTGCAGGTGCCGCAGACGAGCTCGGAGGAGCGAAGCCGCACGCCGACCAGCAGCAGCCGAGAAGGTGAGGCGGCGGTGGGAGTTGAGGAGCCCAGTGTCGCGTGGTGACTCGGTTCAGCGTTTCTTTCTTATTTTGCAGGCCCCTTTTGGGCCCTTTGGGCTTGGAGGAGCGTTTTCGGTGAGCTGGGGTAGGGGCTCAGAAGAGCATGGGGCTGGGGACTCACTCCAAGCGCTACGGTTCTTTTGTTTCTCGCTGTCTTAGGCGTCACGAGCGATGCGGGTTTCTGACTGCGCCCGAGGCACCACACGCTGAGCGGAACGCCGTGGAACTTAGCAGGAGGTGGGTGCTGCGGAAGGGGTCGGCGTTCACCCCGCGATACTGTGTGCTGGCACGGCTCGGTGAGCGTGTGTTTTCTCGTGTTACTGTAGATGTTGAAGAGGAACCCGGCGATGCGGGGAGATCCCTGTTAGCGCACGTGGCGTTTTCTCTGTTGAAGATGGATTCGGTCCCTTGGCCCTCTTAAAGATAAGTGGAGGCACGGGGGCTGGGAAGAGGCTGGGAATCGCAGGGAGGGGGGTAAAGTTCTGATAAGGGAAAGGGCCGTCCAGGAAAAGTCCCCTTTGGGTGGGTAAAGGGCCCAGGGAATTTACAGTGCGATACCAGCATGTGCCGGGCAGGGCAGCTCCAGCCTCTGTGTGTGGTGTTGTGTAGCTCGGGAAGCCTGCCTTGCGCCTGTCAGACGATCCTGGGGTCTCGTTGTGCTCGAGGGGCCCAAGAGGCATCTCGGGTGCCATCCTGGGATCTGGAATGCTGGTCCTAATTGGCATAGTGCCAATCGGGTGCTGGATTCTTGTATCAGCCGCAGAAAGCGTGGATGGTTCTTGCATTTTGGGTGTTTCTGGTCAGTTGTGATTTATGGTGTCATTCTGGGCTGCATCAGCAGCTCTGCTCTCTACCCGTCCAGTGTAAGGGACTGGCACTTCAAGATGTTGGGAAGAAGTTCTTAGGTCGTGCCGCCGTCTCTGTGTGTTTGCGCCAGTGCTGCTGTCTTGTAAGGGGCCGTGACGTTTGGCTCCTTTTTTTTCTGGGATTGTGATAGAGGCTCCTCGCCTTACTAATTGGGTGTAATAATTGGGTGCTGGTTTTCTTGTATCAGCAGACGAAAGCGTGGACAGTTCTTGTGCCTTGGAAGTCGCTGGTCAGTTGTGTTTTCTGGTATCGCTGAGGGCTGCGTCGGCAGCTCTGCTCTCTACCTATCCAGTCTCAGGGACTGGCACTTCAAGATGCTGGGAAGAAGTTATTAGTTCTTGCAGCAGCTTCTTGTGTTTGCGCTGTCTCTGTGTGTTTGCGCCAGTGCCGCCGTCTCACAAGGGGCCAAGACGATTGGCTCAGTTTTATTGTGGGGTTGTAGTAGAGACTCCTTGCCTCACCACTGCCTCCCTGTAGGTTTTTGGACGGTGCCGTGTCTGCTTTTGGCGTCTTTGTTGTGGAGCGTTTTTTGGTGGCGTTTCCGTCGTGTTGTCTATTGCGTTCTGTGGAGCGTCTGTCTGCACGTGCGCACAGTTGGCTGAGAGCTGCTCTGCCCGGAGGTTTGGAGTCTGGGGTGGATGCACTGAGCTGTAGGAGTCCACGGTTAATCTGTGGACGTGTTAAATTGTGTAGGCAAAGGCTGTGCAGTCATCTGGGAAGGAGTAGCCGTGGGCAGTGGCGGGGACAGTCCCTTCCCCAGTGTTTTAGGGACGCAATTAGAGCTTCTGATGGGATTCCTGAATAGAAAGCAGACCTGTGGAATGGTCAAGCTGTAGATGAGCTCCTGGGTGACTTGTTGAATAACGTGATTTCAGATGCAGAGGGACAACTTGGCACGAAAAAGCCGTGGAAGAGGCGAGCAGAGCGCCGTCAGCAGGAGGCTTTTAAGTGCACCATCAGAATTGGAGCGAAATTCCACTTGACGTTGCTGCTGTCGGTCTTGGCTTTCACTGGTTTCTTCACGGCTCCCTAATGTTCGGGAGTTCAGAGTGGGCATTTTTTTTCCCCAAGGAGAGGCTATGCTTAAAAATGAGTTTGTTTCCTCAAAGAAGTGCAAGTCCGTTTGTGTAACCCGAGCCTAGTCAGGTTGTGTTTTACGGGCGGTAGCTGAACCTCTTTCTGGTCAACAGCGTGGCAGTCCAAAGCAAGGGCGGGCAGGCGGGCGAGCGGCCCAGGTAAGGGCGGGGGAGGCGGGCCCGTCCGCGGGCAGGCTGTGCTTCCGGGCAGCGTCCGAGCGGGTGCCTTTGTTTTTGCAGGTGCCGCAGACGAGCTCGGAGGAGCGAAGCCGCACGCCGACCAGCAGCAGCCGAGAAGGTGAGGCGGCGGTGGGAGTTGAGGAGCCCAGTGTCGCGTGGTGACTCGGTTCAGCGTTTCTTTCTTATTTTGCAGGCCCCTTTTGGGCCCTTTGGGCTTGGAGGAGCGTTTTCGGTGAGCTGGGGTAGGGGCTCAGAAGAGCATGGGGCTGGGGACTCACTCCAAGCGCTACGGTTCTTTTGTTTCTCGCTGTCTTAGGCGTCACGAGCGATGCGGGTTTCTGACTGCGCCCGAGGCAGCACACGCTGAGCGGAACGCCGTGGAACTTAGCAGGAGGTGGGTGCTGCGGAAGGGGTCGGCGTTCACCCCGCGATACTGTGTGCTGGCACGGCTCGGTGAGCGTGTGTTTTCTCGTGTTACTGTAGATGTTGAAGAGGAACCCGGCGATGCGGGGAGATCCCTGTTAGCGCACGTGGCGTTTTCTCTGTTGAAGATGGATTCGGTCCCTTGGCCCTCTTAAAGATAAGTGGAGGCACGGGGGCTGGGAAGAGGCTGGGAATCGCAGGGAGGGGGGTAAAGTTCTGATAAGGGAAAGGGCCGTCCAGGAAAAGTCCCCTTTGGGTGGGTAAAGGGCCCAGGGAATTTACAGTGCGATACCAGCATGTGCCGGGCAGGGCAGCTCCAGCCTCTGTGTGTGGTGTTGTGTAGCTCGGGAAGCCTGCCTTGCGCCTGTCAGACGATCCTGGGGTCTCGTTGTGCTCGAGGGGCCCAAGAGGCATCTCGGGTGCCATCCTGGGATCTGGAATGCTGGTCCTAATTGGCATAGTGCCAATCGGGTGCTGGATTCTTGTATCAGCAGCAGAAAGCGTGGATGGTTCTTGCATTTTGGGTGTTTCTGGTCAGTTGTGATTTATGGTGTCATTCTGGCCTGCATCAGCAGCTCTGCTCTCTACCCGTCCAGTGTAAGGGACTGGCACTTCAAGATGTTGGGAAGAAGTTCTTAGGTCGTGCCGCCGTCTCTGTGTGTTTGCGCCAGTGCTGCTGTCTTGTAAGGGGCCGTGACGTTTGGCTCTTTTTTTTTCTGGGATTGTGATAGAGGCTCCTCGCCTTACTAATTGGGTGTAATAATTGGGTGCTGGTTTTCTTGTATCAGCAGACGAAAGCGTGGACGGTTCTTGTGCCTTGGAAGTCGCTGGTCAGTTGTGTGTTCTGGTATCGCTGAGGGCTGCGTCGGCAGCTCTGCTCTCTACCTATCCAGTCTCAGGGACTGGCACTTCAAGATGCTGGGAAGAAGTTATTAGTTCTTGCAGCAGCTTCTTGTGTTTGCGCTGTCTCTGTGTGTTTGCGCCAGTGCCGCCGTCTCACAAGGGGCCAAGACGATTGGCTCAGTTTTATTGTGGGGTTGTAGTAGAGACTCCTTGCCTCACCACTGCCTCCCTGTAGGTTTTTGGACGGTGCCGTGTCTGCTTTTGGCGTCTTTGTTGTGGAGCGTTTTTTGGTGGCGTTTCCGTCGTGTTGTCTATTGCGTTCTGTGGAGCGTCTGTCTGCACGTGCGCACAGTTGGCTGAGAGCTGCTCTGCCCGGAGGTTTGGAGTCTGGGGTGGATGCACTGAGCTGTAGGAGTCCACGGTTAATCTGTGGACGTGTTAAATTGTGTAGGCAAAGGCTGTGCAGTCATCTGGGAAGGAGTAGCCGTGGGCAGTGGGGGGGACAGTCCCTTCCCCAGTGTTTTAGGGATGCAATTGGAGCTTCTGATGGGATTCCTGAATAGAAAGCAGACCTGTGGAATGGTCAAGCTGTAGATGAGCTCCTGGGTGACTTGTTGAATAACGTGATTTCAGATGCAGAGGGACAACTTGGCACGAAAAAGCCATGGAAGAGGCGAGCAGAGCGCCGTCAGCAGGAGGCTTTTAAGTGCACCATCAGAATTGGAGCGAAATTCCACTTGACGTTGCTGCTGTCGGTCTTGGCTTTCACTGGTTTCCCCACGGCTCCCTAATGTTCGGGAGTTCAGAGTGGGCATTTTTTTTCCCCAAGGAGAGGCTATGCTTAAAAATGAGTTTGTTTCCTCAAAGAAGTGCAAGTCCGTTTGTGTAACCCGAGCCTAGTCAGGTTGTGTTTTACGGGCGGTAGCTGAACCTCTTTGTGGTCAACAGCGTGGCAGTCCAAAGCAAGGGCGGGCAGGCGGGCGAGCGGCCCAGGTAAGGGAGGGGGAGGCGGGCCCGTCCGCGGGCAGGCTGTGCTTCCGGGCAGCGTCCGAGCGGGTGCCTTTGTTTTTGCAGGTGCCGCAGACGATCTCGGAGGAGCGAAGCCGCACGCCGACCAGCAGCAGCCGAGAAGGTGAGGCGGCGGTGGGAGTTGAGGAGCCCAGTGTCGCGTGGTGACTCGGTTCAGCGTTTCCTTCTTGTTTTGCAGGCTCCTTTTTGGCCCTTTGCACTTGGAGGAGCGTTTGCGGTGAGCCGGGGTAGGGGCGAGGAGGAGCGTGGGGCAGGGGACTCGTTCCAAGCGCTACGGTTCTTTTGTTTCTCGCTGTCGTAGGCGTCACGAGCGATGCGGGTTTCTGACTGCGCCCGAGGCACCACACGCTGAGCGGAACGCCGTGGAACTTAGCAGGAGGTGGGTGCTGCGGAAGGGGTCGGCGTTCACCCCGCGATACTGTGTGCTGGCACGGCTCGGTGAGCGTGTGTTTTCTCGTGTTACTGTAGATGTTGAAGAGGAACCCGGCGATGCGGGGAGATCCCTGTTAGCGCACGTGGCGTTTTCTCTGTTGAAGATGGATTCGGTCCCTTGGCCCTCTTAAAGATAAGTGGAGGCACGGGGGCTGGGAAGAGGCTGGGAATCGCAGGGAGGGGGGTAAAGTTCTGATAAGGGAAAGGGCCGTCCAGGAAAAGTCCCCTTTGGGTGGGTAAAGGGCCCAGGGAATTTACAGTGCGATACCAGCATGTGCCGGGCAGGGCAGCTCCAGCCTCTGTGTGTGGTGTTGTGTAGCTCGGGAAGCCTGCCTTGCGCCTCTCAGACGATCCTGGGGTCTCGTTGTGCTCGAGGGGCCCAAGAGGCATCTCGGGTGCCATCCTGGGATCTGGAATGCTGGTCCTAATTGGCATAGTGCCAATCGGGTGCTGGATTCTTGTATCAGCCGCAGAAAGCGTGGATGGTTCTTGCATTTTGGGTGTTTCTGGTCAGTTGTGATTTATGGTGTCATTCTGGGCTGCATCAGCAGCTCTGCTCTCTACCCGTCCAGTGTAAGGGACTGGCACTTCAAGATGTTGGGAAGAAGTTCTTAGGTCGTGCCGCCGTCTCTGTGTGTTTGCGCCAGTGCTGCTGTCTTGTAAGGGGCCGTGACGTTTGGCTCCTTTTTTTTCTGGGATTGTGATAGAGGCTCCTCGCCTTACTAATTGGGTGTAATAATTGGGTGCTGGTTTTCTTGTATCAGCAGACGAAAGCGTGGACGGTTCTTGTGCCTTGGAAGTCGCTGGTCAGTTGTGTTTTCTGGTATCGCTGAGGGCTGCGTCGGCAGCTCTGCTCTCTACCTATCCAGTCTCAGGGACTGGCACTTCAAGATGCTGGGAAGAAGTTATTAGTTCTTGCAGCAGCTTCTTGTGTTTGCGCTGTCTCTGTGTGTTTGCGCCAGTGCCGCCGTCTCACAAGGGGCCAAGACGATTGGCTCAGTTTTATTGTGGGGTTGTAGTAGAGACTCCTTGCCTCACCACTGCCTCCCTGTAGGTTTTTGGACGGTGCCGTGTCTGCTTTTGGCGTCTTTGTTGTGGAGCGTTTTTTGGTGGCGTTTCCGTCGTGTTGTCTATTGCGTTCTGTGGAGCGTCTGTCTGCACGTGCGCACAGTTGGCTGAGAGCTGCTCTGCCCGGAGGTTTGGAGTCTGGGGTGGATGCACTGAGCTGTAGGAGTCCACGGTTAATCTGTGGACGTGTTAAATTGTGTAGGCAAAGGCTGTGCAGTCATCTGGGAAGGAGTAGCCGTGGGCAGTGGCGGGGACAGTCCCTTCCCCAGTGTTTTAGGGACGCAATTAGAGCTTCTGATGGGATTCCTGAATAGAAAGCAGACCTGTGGAATGGTCAAGCTGTAGATGAGCTCCTGGGTGACTTGTTGAATAACGTGATTTCAGATGCAGAGGGACAACTTGGCACGAAAAAGCCGTGGAAGAGGCGAGCAGAGCGCCGTCAGCAGGAGGCTTTTAAGTGCACCATCAGAATTGGAGCGAAATTCCACTTGACGTTGCTGCTGTCGGTCTTGGCTTTCACTGGTTTCTCCACGGCTCCCTAATGTTCGGGAGTTCAGAGTGGGCATTTTTTTTCCCCAAGGAGAGGCTATGCTTAAAAATGAGTTTGTTTCCTCAAAGAAGTGCAAGTCCGTTTGTGTAACCCGAGCCTAGTCAGGTTGTGTTTTACGGGCGGTAGCTGAACCTCTTTCTGGTCAACAGCGTGGCAGTCCAAAGCAAGGGCGGGCAGGCGGGCGAGCGGCCCAGGTAAGGGAGGGGGAGGCGGGCCCGTCCGCGGGCAGGCTGTGCTTCCGGGCAGCGTCCGAGCGGGTGCCTTTGTTTTTGCAGGTGCCGCAGACGAGCTCGGAGGAGCGAAGCCGCACGCCGACCAGCAGCAGCCGAGAAGGTGAGGCGGCGGTGGGAGTTGAGGAGCCCAGTGTCGCGTGGTGACTCGGTTCAGCGTTTCTTTCTTATTTTGCAGGCCCCTTTTGGGCCCTTTGGGCTTGGAGGAGCGTTTTCGGTGAGCTGGGGTAGGGGCTCAGAAGAGCATGGGGCTGGGGACTCACTCCAAGCGCTACGGTTCTTTTGTTTCTCGCTGTCTTAGGCGTCACGAGCGATGCGGGTTTCTGACTGCGCCCGAGGCACCACACGCTGAGCGGAACGCCGTGGAACTTAGCAGGAGGTGGGTGCTGCGGAAGGGGTCGGCGTTCACCCCGCGATACTGTGTGCTGGCACGGCTCGGTGAGCGTGTGTTTTCTCGTGTTACTGTAGATGTTGAAGAGGAACCCGGCGATGCGGGGAGATCCCTGTTAGCGCACGTGGCGTTTTCTCTGTTGAAGATGGATTCGGTCCCTTGGCCCTCTTAAAGATAAGTGGAGGCACGGGGGCTGGGAAGAGGCTGGGAATCGCAGGGAGGGGGGTAAAGTTCTGATAAGGGAAAGGGCCGTCCAGGAAAAGTCCCCTTTGGGTGGGTAAAGGGCCCAGGGAATTTACAGTGCGATACCAGCATGTGCCGGGCAGGGCAGCTCCAGCCTCTGTGTGTGGTGTTGTGTAGCTCGGGAAGCCTGCCTTGCGCCTCTCAGACGATCCTGGGGTCTCGTTGTGCTCGAGGGGCCCAAGAGGCATCTCGGGTGCCATCCTGGGATCTGGAATGCTGGTCCTAATTGGCATAGTGCCAATCGGGTGCTGGATTCTTGTATCAGCCGCAGAAAGCGTGGATGGTTCTTGCATTTTGGGTGTTTCTGGTCAGTTGTGATTTATGGTGTCATTCTGGGCTGCATCAGCAGCTCTGCTCTCTACCCGTCCAGTGTAAGGGACTGGCACTTCAAGATGTTGGGAAGAAGTTCTTAGGTCGTGCCGCCGTCTCTGTGTGTTTGCGCCAGTGCTGCTGTCTTGTAAGGGGCCGTGACGTTTGGCTCCTTTTTTTTCTGGGATTGTGATAGAGGCTCCTCGCCTTACTAATTGGGTGTAATAATTGGGTGCTGGTTTTCTTGTATCAGCAGACGAAAGCGTGGACGGTTCTTGTGCCTTGGAAGTCGCTGGTCAGTTGTGTTTTCTGGTATCGCTGAGGGCTGCGTCGGCAGCTCTGCTCTCTACCTATCCAGTCTCAGGGACTGGCACTTCAAGATGCTGGGAAGAAGTTATTAGTTCTTGCAGCAGCTTCTTGTGTTTGCGCTGTCTCTGTGTGTTTGCGCCAGTGCCGCCGTCTCACAAGGGGCCAAGACGATTGGCTCAGTTTTATTGTGGGGTTGTAGTAGAGACTCCTTGCCTCACCACTGCCTCCCTGTAGGTTTTTGGACGGTGCCGTGTCTGCTTTTGGCGTCTTTGTTGTGGAGCGTTTTTTGGTGGCGTTTCCGTCGTGTTGTCTATTGCGTTCTGTGGAGCGTCTGTCTGCACGTGCGCACAGTTGGCTGAGAGCTGCTCTGCCCGGAGGTTTGGAGTCTGGGGTGGATGCACTGAGCTGTAGGAGTCCACGGTTAATCTGTGGACGTGTTAAATTGTGTAGGCAAAGGCTGTGCAGTCATCTGGGAAGGAGTAGCCGTGGGCAGTGGCGGGGACAGTCCCTTCCCCAGTGTTTTAGGGACGCAATTAGAGCTTCTGATGGGATTCCTGAATAGAAAGCAGACCTGTGGAATGGTCAAGCTGTAGATGAGCTCCTGGGTGACTTGTTGAATAACGTGATTTCAGATGCAGAGGGACAACTTGGCACGAAAAAGCCATGGAAGAGGCGAGCAGAGCGCCGTCAGCAGGAGGCTTTTAAGTGCACCATCAGAATTTGAGCGAAATTCCACTTGACGTTGCTGCTGTCGGTCTTGGCTTTCACTGGTTTCCCCACGGCTCCCTAATGTTCGGGAGTTCAGAGTGGGCATTTTTTTTCCCCAAGGAGAGGCTATGCTTAAAAATGAGTTTGTTTCCTCAAAGAAGTGCAAGTCCGTTTGTGTAACCCGAGCCTAGTCAGGTTGTGTTTTACGGGCGGTAGCTGAACCTCTTTCTGGTCAACAGCGTGGCAGTCCAAAGCAAGGGCGGGCAGGCGGGCGAGCGGCCCAGGTAAGGGAGGGGGAGGCGGGCCCGTCCGCGGGCAGGCTGTGCTTCCGGGCAGCGTCCGAGCGGGTGCCTTTGTTTTTGCAGGTGCCGCAGACGAGCTCGGAGGAGCGAAGCCGCACGCCGACCAGCAGCAGCCGAGAAGGTGAGGCGGCGGTGGGAGTTGAGGAGCCCAGTGTCGCGTGGTGACTCGGTTCAGCGTTTCTTTCTTATTTTGCAGGCCCCTTTTGGGCCCTTTGGGCTTGGAGGAGCGTTTTCGGTGAGCTGGGGTAGGGGCTCAGAAGAGCATGGGGCTGGGGACTCACTCCAAGCGCTACGGTTCTTTTGTTTCTCGCTGTCTTAGGCGTCACGAGCGATGCGGGTTTCTGACTGCGCCCGAGGCACCACACGCTGAGCGGAACGCCGTGGAACTTAGCAGGAGGTGGGTGCTGCGGAAGGGGTCGGCGTTCACCCCGCGATACTGTGTGCTGGCACGGCTCGGTGAGCGTGTGTTTTCTCGTGTTACTGTAGATGTTGAAGAGGAACCCGGCGATGCGGGGAGATCCCTGTTAGCGCACGTGGCGTTTTCTCTGTTGAAGATGGATTCGGTCCCTTGGCCCTCTTAAAGATAAGTGGAGGCACGGGGGCTGGGAAGAGGCTGGGAATCGCAGGGAGGGGGGTAAAGTTCTGATAAGGGAAAGGGCCGTCCAGGAAAAGTCCCCTTTGGGTGGGTAAAGGGCCCAGGGAATTTACAGTGCGATACCAGCATGTGCCGGGCAGGGCAGCTCCAGCCTCTGTGTGTGGTGTTGTGTAGCTCGGGAAGCCTGCCTTGCGCCTGTCAGATGATCCTGGGGTCTCGTTGTGCTCGAGGGGCCCAAGAGGCATCTCGGGTGCCATCCTGGGATCTGGAATGCTGGTCCTAATTGGCATAGTGCCAATCGGGTGCTGGATTCTTGTATCAGCCGCAGAAAGCGTGGATGGTTCTTGCATTTTGGGTGTTTCTGGTCAGTTGTGATTTATGGTGTCATTCTGGGCTGCATCAGCAGCTCTGCTCTCTACCCGTCCAGTGTAAGGGACTGGCACTTCAAGATGTTGGGAAGAAGTTCTTAGGTCGTGCCGCCGTCTCTGTGTGTTTGCGCCAGTGCTGCTGTCTTGTAAGGGGCCGTGACGTTTGGCTCCTTTTTTTTCTGGGATTGTGATAGAGGCTCCTCGCCTTACTAATTGGGTGTAATAATTGGGTGCTGGTTTTCTTGTATCAGCAGACGAAAGCGTGGACGGTTCTTGTGCCTTGGAAGTCGCTGGTCAGTTGTGTTTTCTGGTATCGCTGAGGGCTGCGTCGGCAGCTCTGCTCTCTACCTATCCAGTCTCAGGGACTGGCACTTCAAGATGCTGGGAAGAAGTTATTAGTTCTTGCAGCAGCTTCTTGTGTTTGCGCTGTCTCTGTGTGTTTGCGCCAGTGCCGCCGTCTCACAAGGGGCCAAGACGATTGGCTCAGTTTTATTGTGGGGTTGTAGTAGAGACTCCTTGCCTCACCACTGCCTCCCTGTAGGTTTTTGGACGGTGCCGTGTCTGCTTTTGGCGTCTTTGTTGTGGAGCGTTTTTTGGTGGCGTTTCCGTCGTGTTGTCTATTGCGTTCTGTGGAGCGTCTGTCTGCACGTGCGCACAGTTGGCTGAGAGCTGCTCTGCCCGGAGGTTTGGAGTCTGGGGTGGATGCACTGAGCTGTAGGAGTCCACGGTTAATCTGTGGACGTGTTAAATTGTGTAGGCAAAGGCTGTGCAGTCATCTGGGAAGGAGTAGCCGTGGGCAGTGGCGGGGACAGTCCCTTCCCCAGTGTTTTAGGGACGCAATTAGAGCTTCTGATGGGATTCCTGAATAGAAAGCAGACCTGTGGAATGGTCAAGCTGTAGATGAGCTCCTGGGTGACTTGTTGAATAACGTGATTTCAGATGCAGAGGGACAACTTGGCACGAAAAAGCCATGGAAGAGGCGAGCAGAGCGCCGTCAGCAGGAGGCTTTTAAGTGCACCATCAGAATTGGAGCGAAATTCCACTTGACGTTGCTGCTGTCGGTCTTGGCTTTCACTGGTTTCCCCACGGCTCCCTAATGTTCGGGAGTTCAGAGTGGGCATTTTTTTTCCCCAAGGAGAGGCTATGCTTAAAAATGAGTTTGTTTCCTCAAAGAAGTGCAAGTCCGTTTGTGTAACCCGAGCCTAGTCAGGTTGTGTTTTACGGGCGGTAGCTGAACCTCTTTCTGGTCAACAGCGTGGCAGTCCAAAGCAAGGGCGGGCAGGCGGGCGAGCGGCCCAGGTAAGGGAGGGGGAGGCGGGCCCGTCCGCGGGCAGGCTGTGCTTCCGGGCAGCGTCCGAGCGGGTGCCTTTGTTTTTGCAGGTGCCGCAGACGAGCTCGGAGGAGCGAAGCCGCACGCCGACCAGCAGCAGCCGAGAAGGTGAGGCGGCGGTGGGAGTTGAGGAGCCCAGTGTCGCGTGGTGACTCGGTTCAGCGTTTCTTTCTTATTTTGCAGGCCCCTTTTGGGCCCTTTGGGCTTGGAGGAGCGTTTTCGGTGAGCTGGGGTAGGGGCTCAGAAGAGCATGGGGCTGGGGACTCACTCCAAGCGCTACGGTTCTTTTGTTTCTCGCTGTCTTAGGCGTCACGAGCGATGCGGGTTTCTGACTGCGCCCGAGGCACCACACGCTGAGCGGAACGCCGTGGAACTTAGCAGGAGGTGGGTGCTGCGGAAGGGGTCGGCGTTCACCCCGCGATACTGTGTGCTGGCACGGCTCGGTGAGCGTGTGTTTTCTCGTGTTACTGTAGATGTTGAAGAGGAACCCGGCGATGCGGGGAGATCCCTGTTAGCGCACGTGGCGTTTTCTCTGTTGAAGATGGATTCGGTCCCTTGGCCCTCTTAAAGATAAGTGGAGGCACGGGGGCTGGGAAGAGGCTGGGAATCGCAGGGAGGGGGGTAAAGTTCTGATAAGGGAAAGGGCCGTCCAGGAAAAGTCCCCTTTGGGTGGGTAAAGGGCCCAGGGAATTTACAGTGCGATACCAGCATGTGCCGGGCAGGGCAGCTCCAGCCTCTGTGTGTGGTGTTGTGTAGCTCGGGAAGCCTGCCTTGCGCCTCTCAGACGATCCTGGGGTCTCGTTGTGCTCGAGGGGCCCAAGAGGCATCTCGGGTGCCATCCTGGGATCTGGAATGCTGGTCCTAATTGGCATAGTGCCAATCGGGTGCTGGATTCTTGTATCAGCCGCAGAAAGCGTGGATGGTTCTTGCATTTTGGGTGTTTCTGGTCAGTTGTGATTTATGGTGTCATTCTGGGCTGCATCAGCAGCTCTGCTCTCTACCCGTCCAGTGTAAGGGACTGGCACTTCAAGATGTTGGGAAGAAGTTCTTAGGTCGTGCCGCCGTCTCTGTGTGTTTGCGCCAGTGCTGCTGTCTTGTAAGGGGCCGTGACGTTTGGCTCCTTTTTTTTCTGGGATTGTGATAGAGGCTCCTCGCCTTACTAATTGGGTGTAATAATTGGGTGCTGGTTTTCTTGTATCAGCAGACGAAAGCGTGGACGGTTCTTGTGCCTTGGAAGTCGCTGGTCAGTTGTGTTTTCTGGTATCGCTGAGGGCTGCGTCGGCAGCTCTGCTCTCTACCTATCCAGTCTCAGGGACTGGCACTTCAAGATGCTGGGAAGAAGTTATTAGTTCTTGCAGCAGCTTCTTGTGTTTGCGCTGTCTCTGTGTGTTTGCGCCAGTGCCGCCGTCTCACAAGGGGCCAAGACGATTGGCTCAGTTTTATTGTGGGGTTGTAGTAGAGACTCCTTGCCTCACCACTGCCTCCCTGTAGGTTTTTGGACGGTGCCGTGTCTGCTTTTGGCGTCTTTGTTGTGGAGCGTTTTTTGGTGGCGTTTCCGTCGTGTTGTCTATTGCGTTCTGTGGAGCGTCTGTCTGCACGTGCGCACAGTTGGCTGAGAGCTGCTCTGCCCGGAGGTTTGGAGTCTGGGGTGGATGCACTGAGCTGTAGGAGTCCACGGTTAATCTGTGGACGTGTTAAATTGTGTAGGCAAAGGCTGTGCAGTCATCTGGGAAGGAGTAGCCGTGGGCAGTGGCGGGGACAGTCCCTTCCCCAGTGTTTTAGGGACGCAATTAGAGCTTCTGATGGGATTCCTGAATAGAAAGCAGACCTGTGGAATGGTCAAGCTGTAGATGAGCTCCTGGGTGACTTGTTGAATAACGTGATTTCAGATGCAGAGGGACAACTTGGCACGAAAAAGCCATGGAAGAGGCGAGTAGAGCGCCGTCAGCAGGAGGCTTTTAAGTGCACCATCAGAATTGGAGCGAAATTCCACTTGACGTTGCTGCTGTCGGTCTTGGCTTTCACTGGTTTCCCCACGGCTCCCTAATGTTCGGGAGTTCAGAGTGGGCATTTTTTTTCCCCAAGGAGAGGCTATGCTTAAAAATGAGTTTGTTTCCTCAAAGAAGTGCAAGTCCGTTTGTGTAACCCGAGCCTAGTCAGGTTGTGTTTTACGGGCGGTAGCTGAACCTCTTTGTGGTCAACAGCGTGGCAGTCCAAAGCAAGGGCGGGCAGGCGGGCGAGCGGCCCAGGTAAGGGAGGGGGAGGCGGGCCCGTCCGCGGGCAGGCTGTGCTTCCGGGCAGCGTCCGAGCGGGTGCCTTTGTTTTTGCAGGTGCCGCAGACGAGCTCGGAGGAGCGAAGCCGCACGCCGACCAGCAGCAGCCGAGAAGGTGAGGCGGCGGTGGGAGTTGAGGAGCCCAGTGTCGCGTGGTGACTCGGTTCAGCGTTTCTTTCTTATTTTGCAGGCCCCTTTTGGGCCCTTTGGGCTTGGAGGAGCGTTTTCGGTGAGCTGGGGTAGGGGCTCAGAAGAGCATGGGGCTGGGGACTCACTCCAAGCGCTACGGTTCTTTTGTTTCTCGCTGTCTTAGGCGTCACGAGCGATGCGGGTTTCTGACTGCGCCCGAGGCACCACACGCTGAGCGGAACGCCGTGGAACTTAGCAGGAGGTGGGTGCTGCGGAAGGGGTCGGCGTTCACCCCGCGATAGTGTGTGCTGGCACGGCTCGGTGAGCGTGTGTTTTCTCGTGTTACTGTAGATGTTGAAGAGGAACCCGGCGATGCGGGGAGATCCCTGTTAGCGCACGTGGCGTTTTCTCTGTTGAAGATGGATTCGGTCCCTTGGCCCTCTTAAAGATAAGTGGAGGCACGGGGGCTGGGAAGAGGCTGGGAATCGCAGGGAGGGGGGTAAAGTTCTGATAAGGGAAAGGGCCGTCCAGGAAAAGTCCCCTTTGGGTGGGTAAAGGGCCCAGGGAATTTACAGTGCGATACCAGCATGTGCCGGGCAGGGCAGCTCCAGCCTCTGTGTGTGGTGTTGTGTAGCTCGGGAAGCCTGCCTTGCGCCTCTCAGACGATCCTGGGGTCTCGTTGTGCTCGAGGGGCCCAAGAGGCATCTCGGGTGCCATCCTGGGATCTGGAATGCTGGTCCTAATTGGCATAGTGCCAATCGGGTGCTGGATTCTTGTATCAGCCGCAGAAAGCGTGGATGGTTCTTGCATTTTGGGTGTTTCTGGTCAGTTGTGATTTATGGTGTCATTCTGGGCTGCATCAGCAGCTCTGCTCTCTACCCGTCCAGTGTAAGGGACTGGCACTTCAAGATGTTGGGAAGAAGTTCTTAGGTCGTGCCGCCGTCTCTGTGTGTTTGCGCCAGTGCTGCTGTCTTGTAAGGGGCCGTGACGTTTGGCTCCTTTTTTTTCTGGGATTGTGATAGAGGCTCCTCGCCTTACTAATTGGGTGTAATAATTGGGTGCTGGTTTTCTTGTATCAGCAGACGAAAGCGTGGACGGTTCTTGTGCCTTGGAAGTCGCTGGTCAGTTGTGTTTTCTGGTATCGCTGAGGGCTGCGTCGGCAGCTCTGCTCTCTACCTATCCAGTCTCAGGGACTGGCACTTCAAGATGCTGGGAAGAAGTTATTAGTTCTTGCAGCAGCTTCTTGTGTTTGCGCTGTCTCTGTGTGTTTGCGCCAGTGCCGCCGTCTCACAAGGGGCCAAGACGATTGGCTCAGTTTTATTGTGGGGTTGTAGTAGAGACTCCTTGCCTCACCACTGCCTCCCTGTAGGTTTTTGGACGGTGCCGTGTCTGCTTTTGGCGTCTTTGTTGTGGAGCGTTTTTTGGTGGCGTTTCCGTCGTGTTGTCTATTGCGTTCTGTGGAGCGTCTGTCTGCACGTGCGCACAGTTGGCTGAGAGCTGCTCTGCCCGGAGGTTTGGAGTCTGGGGTGGATGCACTGAGCTGTAGGAGTCCACGGTTAATCTGTGGACGTGTTAAATTGTGTAGGCAAAGGCTGTGCAGTCATCTGGGAAGGAGTAGCCGTGGGCAGTGGCGGGGACAGTCCCTTCCCCAGTGTTTTAGGGACGCAATTCGAGCTTCTGATGGGATTCCTGAATAGAAAGCAGACCTGTGGAATGGTCAAGCTGTAGATGAGCTCCTGGGTGACTTGTTGAATAACGTGATTTCAGATGCAGAGGGACAACTTGGCACGAAAAAGCCATGGAAGAGGCGAGCAGAGCGCCGTCAGCAGGAGGCTTTTAAGTGCACCATCAGAATTGGAGCGAAATTCCACTTGACGTTGCTGCTGTCGGTCTTGGCTTTCACTGGTTTCCCCACGGCTCCCTAATGTTCGGGAGTTCAGAGTGGGCATTTTATTTCCCCAAGGAGAGGCTATGCTTAAAAATGAGTTTGTTTCCTCAAAGAAGTGCAAGTCCGTTTGTGTAACCCGAGCCTAGTCAGGTTGTGTTTTACGGGCGGTAGCTGAACCTCTTTCTGGTCAACAGCGTGGCAGTCCAAAGCAAGGGCGGGCAGGCGGGCGAGCGGCCCAGGTAAGGGCGGGGGAGGCGGGCCCGTCCGCGGGCAGGCTGTGCTTCCGGGCAGCGTCCGAGCGGGTGCCTTTGTTTTTGCAGGTGCCGCAGACGAGCTCGGAGGAGCGAAGCCGCACGCCGACCAGCAGCAGCCGAGAAGGTGAGGCGGCGGTGGGAGTTGAGGAGCCCAGTGTCGCGTGGTGACTCGGTTCAGCGATTCTTTCTTATTTTGCAGGCCCCTTTTGGGCCCTTTGGGCTTGGAGGAGCGTTTTCGGTGAGCTGGGGTAGGGGCTCAGAAGAGCATGGGGCTGGGGACTCACTCCAAGCGCTACGGTTCTTTTGTTTCTCGCTGTCTTAGGCGTCACGAGCGATGCGGGTTTCTGACTGCGCCCGAGGCACCACACGCTGAGCGGAACGCCGTGGAACTTAGCAGGAGGTGGGTGCTGCGGAAGGGGTCGGCGTTCACCCCGCGATAGTGTGTGCTGGCACGGCTCGGTGAGCGTGTGTTTTCTCGTGTTACTGTAGATGTTGAAGAGGAACCCGGCGATGCGGGGAGATCCCTGTTAGCGCACGTGGCGTTTTCTCTGTTGAAGATGGATTCGGTCCCTTGGCCCTCTTAAAGATAAGTGGAGGCACGGGGGCTGGGAAGAGGCTGGGAATCGCAGGGAGGGGGGTAAAGTTCTGATAAGGGAAAGGGCCGTCCAGGAAAAGTCCCCTTTGGGTGGGTAAAGGGCCCAGGGAATTTACAGTGCGATACCAGCATGTGCCGGGCAGGGCAGCTCCAGCCTCTGTGTGTGGTGTTGTGTAGCTCGGGAAGCCTGCCTTGCGCCTCTCAGACGATCCTGGGGTCTCGTTGTGCTCGAGGGGCCCAAGAGGCATCTCGGGTGCCATCCTGGGATCTGGAATGCTGGTCCTAATTGGCATAGTGCCAATCGGGTGCTGGATTCTTGTATCAGCAGCAGAAAGCGTGGATGGTTCTTGCATTTTGGGTGTTTCTGGTCAGTTGTGATTTATGGTGTCATTCTGGCCTGCATCAGCAGCTCTGCTCTCTACCCGTCCAGTGTAAGGGACTGGCACTTCAAGATGTTGGGAAGAAGTTCTTAGGTCGTGCCGCCGTCTCCGTGTGTTTGCGCCAGTGCTGCTGTCTTGTAAGGGGCCGTGACGTTTGGCTCCTTTTTTTTCTGGGATTGTGATAGAGGCTCCTCGCCTTACTAATTGGGTGTAATAATTGGGTGCTGGTTTTCTTGTATCAGCAGACGAAAGCGTGGACGGTTCTTGTGCCTTGGAAGTCGCTGGTCAGTTGTGTGTTCTGGTATCGCTGAGGGCTGCGTTGGCAGCTCTTCTCTCTACCTATCCAGTCTCAGGGACTGGCACTTCAAGATGCTGGGAAGAAGTTATTAGTTCTTGCAGCAGCTTCTTGTGTTTGCGCTGTCTCTGTGTGTTTGCGCCAGTGCCGCCGTCTCACAAGGGGCCAAGACGATTGGCTCAGTTTTATTGTGGGGTTGTAGTAGAGACTCCTTGCCTCACCACTGCCTCCCTGTAGGTTTTTGGACGGTGCCGTGTCTGCTTTTGGCGTCTTTGTTGTGGAGCGTTTTTTGGTGGCGTTTCCGTCGTGTTGTCTATTGCGTTCTGTGGAGCGTCTGTCTGCACGTGCGCACAGTTGGCTGAGAGCTGCTCTGCCCGGAGGTTTGGAGTCTGGGGTGGATGCACTGAGCTGTAGGAGTCCACGGTTAATCTGTGGACGTGTTAAATTGTGTAGGCAAAGGCTGTGCAGTCATCTGGGAAGGAGTAGCCGTGGGCAGTGGGGGGGACAGTCCCTTCCCCAGTGTTTTAGGGACGCAATTCGAGCTTCTGATGGGATTCCTGAATAGAAAGCAGACCTGTGGAATGGTCAAGCTGTAGATGAGCTCCTGGGTGACTTGTTGAATAACGTGATTTCAGATGCAGAGGGACAACTTGGCACGAAAAAGCCATGGAAGAGGCGAGCAGAGCGCCGTCAGCAGGAGGCTTTTAAGTGCACCATCAGAATTTGAGCGAAATTCCACTTGACGTTGCTGCTGTCGGTCTTGGCTTTCACTGGTTTCCCCACGGCTCCCTAATGTTCGGGAGTTCAGAGTGGGCATTTTTTTTCCCCAAGGAGAGGCTATGCTTAAAAATGAGTTTGTTTCCTCAAAGAAGTGCAAGTCCGTTTGTGTAACCCGAGCCTAGTCAGGTTGTGTTTTACGGGCGGTAGCTGAACCTCTTTGTGGTCAACAGCGTGGCAGTCCAAAGCAAGGGCGGGCAGGCGGGCGAGCGGCCCAGGTAAGGGAGGGGGAGGCGGGCCCGTCCGCGGGCAGGCTGTGCTTCCGGGCAGCGTCCGAGCGGGTGCCTTTGTTTTTGCAGGTGCCGCAGACGAGCTCGGAGGAGCGAAGCCGCACGTCGACCAGCAGCAGCCGAGAAGGTGAGGCGGCGGTGGGAGTTGAAAAGCCCAGTGTCGCGTGGTGACTCGGTTCAGCGTTTCTTTCTTATTTTGCAGGCCCCTTTTGGGCCCTTTGGGCTTGGAGGAGCGTTTTCGGTGAGCTGGGGTAGGGGCTCAGAAGAGCATGGGGCTGGGGACTCACTCCAAGCGCTACGGTTCTTTTGTTTCTCGCTGTCGTAGGCGTCACGAGCGATGCGGGTTTCTGACTGCGCCCGAGGCACCACACGCTGAGCGGAACGTCGTGGATCTTAGCAGGAGGTGGGTGCTGCGGAAGGGGTCGGCGTTCACCCCGCGATACTGTGTGCTGGCACGGCTCGGTGAGCGTGTGTTTTCTTGTGTTACTGTAGATGTTGAGGAGGAACCCGGCGATGCGGGGAGATCCCTGTTAGCACACGTTGCGTTTTCTCTGTTGAAGATGGATTCGGTCCCTTGGCCCTCTTAAAGATAAGTGGAGGCACGGGGGCTGGGATAGAGGCTGGGAATCGCAGGGAGGGGGGTAAAGTTCTGATAAGGGAAAGGGCCGTCCAGGAAAAGTCCCCTTTGGGTGGGTAAAGGGCCCAGGGAATTTACAGTGCGATACCAGCATGTGCCGGGCAGGGCAGCTCCAGCCTCTGTGTGTGGTGTTGTGTAGCTCGGGAAGCCTGCCTTGCGCCTCTCAGACGATCCTGGGGTCTCGTTGTGCTCGAGGGGCCCAAGAGGCATCTCGGGTGCCATCCTGGGATCTGGAATGCTGGTCCTAATTGGCATAGTGCCAATCGGGTGCTGGATTCTTGTATCAGCAGCAGAAAGCGTGGATGGTTCTTGCATTTTGGGTGTTTCTGGTCAGTTGTGATTTATGGTGTCATTCTGGCCTGCATCAGCAGCTCTGCTCTCTACCCGTCCAGTGTAAGGGACTGGCACTTCAAGATGTTGGGAAGAAGTTCTTAGGTCGTGCCGCCGTCTCTGTGTGTTTGCGCCAGTGCTGCTGTCTTGTAAGGGGCCGTGACGTTTGGCTCCTTTTTTTTCTGGGATTGTGATAGAGGCTCCTCGCCTTACTAATTGGGTGTAATAATTGGGTGCTGGTTTTCTTGTATCAGCAGACGAAAGCGTGGACGGTTCTTGTGCCTTGGAAGTCGCTGGTCAGTTGTGTGTTCTGGTATCGCTGAGGGCTGCGTCGGCAGCTCTGCTCTCTACCTATCCAGTCTCAGGGACTGGCACTTCAAGATGCTGGGAAGAAGTTATTAGTTCTTGCAGCAGCTTCTTGTGTTTGCGCTGTCTCTGTGTGTTTGCGCCAGTGCCGCCGTCTCACAAGGGGCCAAGACGATTGGCTCAGTTTTATTGTGGGGTTGTAGTAGAGACTCCTTGCCTCACCACTGCCTCCCTGTAGGTTTTTGGACGGTGCCGTGTCTGCTTTTGGCGTCTTTGTTGTGGAGCATTTTTTGGTGGCGTTTCCGTCATGTTGTCTATTGCGTTCTGTGGAGCGTCTGTCTGCACGTGTGCACAGTTGGCTGAGAGCTGCTCTGCCCGGAGGTTTGGAGTCTGGGGTGGATGCACTGAGCTGTAGGAGTCCACGGTTAATCTGTGGACGTGTTAAATTGTGTAGGCAAAGGCTGTGCAGTCATCTGGGAAGGAGTAGCCGTGGGCAGTGGGGGGGACAGTCCCTTCCCCAGTGTTTTAGGGACGCAATTAGAGCTTCTGATGGGATTCCTGAATAGAAAGCAGACCTGTGGAATGGTCAAGCTGTAGATGAGCTCCTGGGTGACTTGTTGAATAACGTGTTTTCAGATGCAGAGGGACAACTTGGCACGAAAAAGCCATGGAAGAGGCGAGCAGAGCGCCGTCAGCAGGAGGCTTTTAAGTGCACCATCAGAATTTGAGCGAAATTCCACTTGACGTTGCTGCTGTCGGTCTTGGCTTTCACTGGTTTCCCCACGGCTCCCTAATGTTCGGGAGTTCAGAGTGGGCATTTTTTTCCCCAAGGAGAGGCTATGCTTAAAAATGAGTTTGTTTCCTCAAAGAAGTGCAAGTCCGTTTGTGTAACCCGAGCCTAGTCAGGTTGTGTTTTACGGGCGGTAGCTGAACCTCTTTGTGGTCAACAGCGTGGCAGTCCAAAGCAAGGGCGGGCAGGCGGGCGAGCGGCCCAGGTAAGGGAGGGGGAGGCGGGCCCGTCCGCGGGCAGGCTGTGCTTCCGGGCAGCGTCCGAGCGGGTGCCTTTGTTTTTGCAGGTGCCGCAGACGAGCTCGGAGGAGCGAAGCCGCACGCCGACCAGCAGCAGCCGAGAAGGTGAGGCGGCGGTGGGAGTTGAGGAGCCCAGTGTCGCGTGGTGACTCGGTTCAGCGTTTCCTTCTTGTTTTGCAGGCTCCTTTTTGGCCCTTTGCACTTGGAGGAGCGTTTGCGGTGAGCCGGGGTAGGGGCGGGGAGGAGCGTGGGGCAGGGGACTCGTTCCAAGCGCTACGGTTCTTTTGTTTCTCGCTGTCTTAGGCGTCACGAGCGATGCGGGTTTCTGACTGCGCCCGAGGCACCACACGCTGAGCGGAACGCCGTGGAACTTAGCAGGAGGTGGGTGCTGCGGAAGGGGTCGGCGTTCACCCCGCGATACTGTGTGCTGGCACGGCTCGGTGAGCGTGTGTTTTCTCGTGTTACTGTAGATGTTGAGGGGGAACCCGGCGATGCGGGGAGATGCCCGTTAGCGCACGTGGTGTTATGCTCTGTCGAAGATGGATTCGGTCCCTGGGCCGTCTGAAAGCTAAGTGGAGACACGAGGGCTGGGAAGGGGCTGGGAATCGCAGGGAGGGTGTTCAAGTTCCCATAGGGGAAAGAGCCATCCAGGAACAGTCCCCTTTGGGCGGTGAAAAGACCCTGGGGACTTTGCAGAGCGATGGCAGGGTGTGCCAGGCAGGGCAGCTCCAGCCTGTGTCTGTTGTCGTGTAGTTCGGGAAGCCTGCCTTGCGCCTGTCAGACGATGCTGGGGTCTCGTTGTGCTCGAGGGGCACGACAGGCATCTCGGGTGCCATCCCGGGATCTGGAATGCCGGTGCCGATTGGCGCAGCGCCAATTGGGTGCTGGTTTTCTTGTATCAGCAGCCGAAAGCGTGGACGGTTCTTGTGCCTTGGATGTCGCTGGTCAGTTGTGTTTATGGCGTAGTTCTGGGCTGCATCGGCAGCTCTGCTCTCTACCCATCCAGTCTCAGGGACTGGCACTTCTTCCCAGCATCTTGAAGTTTTTGAGTCTTGCAGCAGCTTCTTGTGCTTGCGCTGTCCCTGCGTGTTTGCGCCAGTGCCATTCGTAAGGGGCCGTGACGTTGGGCTCCTTTTTATTCCGGGGTTGCAGTAGAGGCTGCTCGCCTCACTGCTGCCTCTGTGCCGGTTCTTCTGATCGATGTGGGGTCTGGTCTTGGAGTTGTTCTTGTTGTTGAGCATTTTTGGTGCTGTTGTAGTGGTGTTGTCTGTAACGTGCTGTGGAACTTCGGTCTGCACGTGTGCGTGTTTGGCTCGGAGCTGCTCTGCCCGGAGCTGCAGAGTCAGGGGTGGGCGGACTGAGCTCTAGGCATCCGTGGTTAATTTGTTCATATATACTAAATTGTGTATGCAGAGGTTGTTGCCATCATCTGGAATGGAGTTGCCATGGGTAGGAGGGCGGGCAGTCTCTTCACTGGTGTTTTACCGTTCACAGCCAAGAGCATTGGTGACTAATGTTTTCTGTAGCGTGCTGTTTTTTCACTGAGCATGTTAACAATTTCTTTTTTCTTTTTAGGCGACCACATTGTTAATATGACTGAAAACAGTATCTCCAACTGCACAAAGTGAAGACCTGTCTGAGGTCCGTGGAAAGGATCCGCTGAGAATCACGAAGACCCCAGACTCAGCTATTGCCGTTGGACCGAATCGTTGCTTTACCATGCGAGCGACGGAACCCGACGCACCAATGCGATATTCTCAGAGTTCCCGTTGTTGTCGGCCGGGGCTGGCTTTATACCAAAGCTGCCCTGTCCAAGTGCCTAGCAACAATGTGATTGTTTGTAACATGTGCCGTGCAATAACGTGATATGCTGAGTGTACTGTCCACGCGCTCTGCACGCGCGTGCCCGGCGCTTGCTCGTTCATTGTTCCCACCTCATGGGGCTCCTTTGGTTTCTTTTGTCTCTGGCTTCACCTCTCAGCCCGACCGAGTTCATACCTGTGCAATTGTAATGCCGAAGGGCAATGCAAGATAGAAGGGTTTTTTCTGCCGTGGGTAAGCATCCGCCCCGCTTCTCAGCGTCAAGCAAAGGAGCGCGGTTTGTTGTTTCCTTTTAAACGCGGCAGTTGGAAGCCACGCGGGCAAAGGGTGGGGTGGTCCCGGCAGGGCGGCGAGAAGGCGAGTGAGGATGCAGAGCGGGCCAATCGGATCGCTCGGGAGGGCTGGAGGGGCGGAGCGCTGCTAGACCGGGAGAGTGGCAGTTGATATGCGTAGGCAGCCAATCAGGTTGCCGGAGGGGCGGGCGTCTTCAATTTAGGCTGTTCAGGTAAGAAAGTTTGTCCTTCCTACAAGGGACCAGTCATTGGTAGGACAGAGAGAGGCTTTCAAGTGCACCATCAGAATTGGAGCGAAATTCCACTTGACGTTGCTGCTGTCGGTCTTGGCTTTCACTGGTTTCCCCACGGCTCCCTAGTGTTCGGGAGGTCAGAGTGGGCATTTTTTTTCCCCAAGGAGAGGCTCTGCTTAAAATGAGTCAAAGAAGTGCAAGTCCGTTTGTGTAACCCGAGCCTAGTCAGGTTGTGTTTTACGGGCGGTAGCTGAACCTCTTTGTGGTCAACAGCGTGGCAGTCCAAAGCAAGGGCGGGCAGGCGGGCGAGCGGCCCAGGTAAGGGAGGGGGAGGCGGGCCCGTCCGCGGGCAGGCTGTGCTTCCGGGCAGCGTCCGAGCGGGTGCCTTTGTTTTTGCAGGTGCCGCAGACGAGCTCGGAGGAGCGAAGCCGCACGCCGACCAGCAGCAGCCGAGAAGGTGAGGCGGCGGTGGGAGTTGAGGAGCCCAGTGTCGCGTGGTGACTCGGTTCAGCGTTTCCTTCTTGTTTTGCAGGCTCCTTTTTGGCCCTTTGCACTTGGAGGAGCATTTGCGGTGAGCCGGGGTAGGGGCGAGGAGGAGCGTGGGGCAGGGGACTCGTTCCAAGCGCTACGGTTCTTTTGTTTCTCGCTGTCTTAGGCGTCACGAGCGATGCGGGTTTCTGACTGCGCCCGAGGCAGCACACGCTGAGCGGAACGCCGTGGAACTTAGCAGGAGGTGGGTGCTGCGGAAGGGGTCGGCGTTCACCCCGCGATACTGTGTGCTGGCACGGCTCGGTGAGCGTGTGTTTTCTCGTGTTACTGTAGATGTTGAAGAGGAACCCGGCGATGCGGGGAGATGCCCGTTAGCGCACGTGGTGTTATGCTCTGTCGAAGATGGATTCGGTCCCTGGGCCGTCTGAAAGCTAAGTGGAGACACGAGGGCTGGGAAGGGGCTGGGAATCGCAGGGAGGGTGTTCAAGTTCCCATAGGGGAAAGAGCCATCCAGGAACAGTCCCCTTTGGGCGGTGAAAAGACCCTGGGGAATTTACAGTGCGATACCAGCATGTGCCGGGCAGGGCAGCTCCAGCCTGTGTCTGTTGTCGTGTAGTTCGGGAAGCCTGCCTTGCGCCTGTCAGACGATGCTGGGGTCTCGTTGTGCTCGAGGGGCACGACAGGCATCTCGGGTGCCATCCCGGGATCTGGAATGCCGGTGCCGATTGGCGCAGCGCCAATTGGGTGCTGGTTTTCTTGTATCAGCAGCCGAAAGCGTGGACGGTTCTTGTGCCTTGGATGTCGCTGGTCAGTTGTGTTTATGGCGTAGTTCTGGGCTGCATCGGCAGCTCTGCTCTCTACCCATCCAGTCTCAGGGACTGGCACTTCTTCCCAGCATCTTGAAGTTTTTGAGTCTTGCAGCAGCTTCTTGTGCTTGCGCTGTCCCTGCGTGTTTGCGCCAGTGCCATTCGTAAGGGGCCGTGACGTTGGGCTCCTTTTTATTCCGGGGTTGCAGTAGAGGCTGCTCGCCTCACTGCTGCCTCTGTGCCGGTTCTTCTGATCGATGTGGGGTCTGGTCTTGGAGTTGTTCTTGTTGTTGAGCATTTTTGGTGCTGTTGTAGTGGTGTTGTCTGTAACGTGCTGTGGAACTTCGGTCTGCACGTGTGCGTGTTTGGCTCGGAGCTGCTCTGCCCGGAGCTGCAGAGTCAGGGGTGGGCGGACTGAGCTCTAGGCATCCGTGGTTAATTTGTTCATATATACTAAATTGTGTATGCATAGGTTGTTACCATCATCTGGAATGGAGTTGCCATGGGTAGGAGGGCGGGCAGGCTCTTCACTGGTGTTTTACCGTTCACAGCCAAGAGCATTGGTGACTAATGTTTTCTGTAGCGTGCTGTTTTTTCACTGAGCATGTTAACAATTTCTTTTTTCTTTTTAGGCAACCACATTGTTAATATGACTGAAAACAGTATCTCCAACTGCACAAAGTGAAGACCTGTCTGAGGTCCGTGGAAAGGATCCGCTGAGAATCACGAAGACCCCAGACTCAGCTATTGCCGTTGGACCGAATCGTTGCTTTACCATGCGAGCGACGGAACCCGACGCACCGATGCGATGTTCGCAGAGTTCCCGTTGTTGTCGGCCGGGGCTGGCTTTATACCAAAGCTGCCCTGTCCAAGTGCCTAGCAACAATGTGATTGTTTGTAACATGTGCCGTGCAATAACGTGATATGCTGCGTGTACTGTCCACGCGCTCTGCACGCGCGTGCCCGGCGCTTGCTCGTTCATTGTTACCACCTCATGGGGCTCCTTTGGTTTCTTTTGTCTCTGGCTTCACCTCTCAGCCCGACTGAGTTCATACCTGTGCAATTGTAATGCCGAAGGGCAATGCAAGATAGAAGGGTTTTTTCTGCCGTGGGTAAGCATCCGCCCCGCTTTTCAGCGTCAAGCAAAGGAGCGCGGTTTGTTGTTTCCTTTTAAACGCGGCAGTTGGAAGCCGCGCCGGCAAAGGGTGGGGTGGTCCCGGCAGGGCGGCGAGAAGGCGAGTGAGGATGCAGAGCGGGCCAATCGGATCGCTCGGGAGGGCTGGAGGGGCGGAGCGCTGATAGGCGGGGAGAGTGGCAGTTGATGTGCGCAGGCAGCCAATCAGGTTGCCGGAGGGGCGGGCGTCTTCAATTTAGGCTGTTCAGGTAAGAAAGTTTGTCCTTCCTACAAGGGACCAGTCATTGGTAGGGCAGAGAGAGGCTTTTAAGTGCACCATCAGAATTGGAGCGAAATTCCACTTGACGTTGCTGCTGTCGGTCTTGGCTTTCACTGGTTTCCCCACGGCTCCCTAGTGTTCGGGAGCTCAGAGTGGGCATTTTTTTTCCCCAAGGAGAGGCTCTGCTTAAAATGAGTCAAAGAAGTGCAAGTCCGTTTGTGTAACCCGAGCCTAGTCAGGTTGTGTTTTACGGGCGGTAGCTGAACCTCTTTGTGGTCAACAGCGTGGCAGTCCAAAGCAAGGGCGGGCAGGCGGGCGAGCGGCCCAGGTAAGGGAGGGGGAGGCGGGCCCGTCCGCGGGCAGGCTGTGCTTCCGGGCAGCGTCCGAGCGGGTGCCTTTGTTTTTGCAGGTGCCGCAGACGAGCTCGGAGGAGCGAAGCCGCACGCCGACCAGCAGCAGCCGAGAAGGTGAGGCGGCGGTGGGAGTTGAGGAGCCCAGTGTCGCGTGGTGACTCGGTTCAGCGTTTCCTTCTTGTTTTGCAGGCTCCTTTTTGGCCCTTTGCACTTGGAGGAGCGTTTGCGGTGAGCCGGGGTAGGGGCGAGGAGGAGCGTGGGGCAGGGGACTCGTTCCAAGCGCTACGGTTCTTTTGTTTCTCGCTGTCTTAGGCGTCACGAGCGATGCGGGTTTCTGACTGCGCCCGAGGCAGCACACGCTGAGCGGAACGCCGTGGAACTTAGCAGGAGGTGGGTGCTGCGGAAGGGGTCGGCGTTCACCCCGCGATACTGTGTGCTGGCACGGCTCGGTGAGCGTGTGTTTTCTCGTGTTACTGTAGATGTTGAAGAGGAACCCGGCGATGCGGGGAGATGCCCGTTAGCGCACGTGGTGTTATGCTCTGTCGAAGATGGATTCGGTCCCTGGGCCGTCTGAAAGCTAAGTGGAGACACGAGGGCTGGGAAGGGGCTGGGAATCGCAGGGAGGGTGTTCAAGTTCCCATAGGGGAAAGAGCCATCCAGGAACAGTCCCCTTTGGGCGGTGAAAAGACCCTGGGGACTTTGCAGAGCGATGGCAGGGTGTGCCGGGCAGGGCAGCTCCAGCCTGTGTCTGTTGTCGTGTAGTTCGGGAAGCCTGCCTTGCGCCTGTCAGACGATGCTGGGGTCTCGTTGTGCTCGAGGGGCACGACAGGCATCTCGGGTGCCATCCCGGGATCTGGAATGCCGGTGCCGATTGGCGCAGCGCCAATTGGGTGCTGGTTTTCTTGTATCAGCAGCCGAAAGCGTGGACGGTTCTTGTGCCTTGGATGTCGCTGGTCAGTTGTGTTTATGGCGTAGTTCTGGGCTGCATCGGCAGCTCTGCTCTCTACCCATCCAGTCTCAGGGACTGGCACTTCTTCCCAGCATCTTGAAGTTTTTGAGTCTTGCAGCAGCTTCTTGTGCTTGCGCTGTCCCTGCGTGTTTGCGCCAGTGCCATTCGTAAGGGGCCGTGACGTTGGGCTCCTTTTTATTCCGGGGTTGCAGTAGAGGCTGCTCGCCTCACTGCTGCCTCTGTGCCGGTTCTTCTGATCGATGTGGGGTCTGGTCTTGGAGTTGTTCTTGTTGTTGAGCATTTTTGGTGCTGTTGTAGTGATGTTGTCTGTAACGTGCTGTGGAACTTCGGTCTGCACGTGTGCGTGTTTGGCTCGGAGCTGCTCTGCCCGGAGCTGCAGAGTCAGGGGTGGGCGGACTGAGCTCTAGGCATCCGTGGTTAATTTGTTCATATATACTAAATTGTGTATGCATAGGTTGTTACCATCATCTGGAATGGAGTTGCCATGGGTAGGAGGGCGGGCAGGCTCTTCACTGGTGTTTTACCGTTCACAGCCAAGAGCATTGGTGACTAATGTTTTCTGTAGCGTGCTGTTTTTTCACTGAGCATGTTAACAATTTCTTTTTTCTTTTTAGGCGACCACATTGTTAATATGACTGAAAACAGTATCTCCAACTGCACAAAGTGAAGACCTGTCTGAGGTCCGTGGAAAGGATCCGCTGAGAATCACGAAGACCCCAGACTCAGCTATTGCCGTTGGACCGAATCGTTGCTTTACCATGCGAGCGACGGAACCCGACGCACCGATGCGATGTTCGCAGAGTTCCCGTTGTTGTCGGCCGGGGCTGGCTTTATACCAAAGCTGCCCTGTCCAAGTGCCTAGCAACAATGTGATTGTTTGTAACATGTGCCGTGCAATAACGTGATATGCTGCGTGTACTGTCCACGCGCTCTGCACGCGCGTGCCCGGCGCTTGCTCGTTCATTGTTACCACCTCATGGGGCTCCTTTGGTTTCTTTTGTCTCTGGCTTCACCTCTCAGCCCGACTGAGTTCATACCTGTGCAATTGTAATGCCGAAGGGCAATGCAAGATAGAAGGGTTTTTTCTGCCGTGGGTAAGCATCCGCCCCGCTTTTCAGCGTCAAGCAAAGGAGCGCGGTTTGTTGTTTCCTTTTAAACGCGGCAGTTGGAAGCCGCGCCGGCAAAGGGTGGGGTGGTCCCGGCAGGGCGGCGAGAAGGCGAGTGAGGATGCAGAGCGGGCCAATCGGATCGCTCGGGAGGGCTGGAGGGGCGGAGCGCTGATAGGCGGGGAGAGTGGCAGTTGATGTGCGCAGGCAGCCAATCAGGTTGCCGGAGGGGCGGGCGTCTTCAATTTAGGCTGTTCAGGTAAGAAAGTTTGTCCTTCCTACAAGGGACCAGTCATTGGTAGGGCAGAGAGAGGCTTTTAAGTGCACCATCAGAATTGGAGCGAAATTCCACTTGACGTTGCTGCTGTCGGTCTTGGCTTTCACTGGTTTCCCCACGGCTCCCTAGTGTTCGGGAGCTCAGAGTGGGCATTTTTTTTCCCCAAGGAGAGGCTCTGCTTAAAATGAGTCAAAGAAGTGCAAGTCCGTTTGTGTAACCCGAGCCTAGTCAGGTTGTGTTTTACGGGCGGTAGCTGAACCTCTTTGTGGTCAACAGCGTGGCAGTCCAAAGCAAGGGCGGGCAGGCGGGCGAGCGGCCCAGGTAAGGGAGGGGGAGGCGGGCCCGTCCGCGGGCAGGCTGTGCTTCCGGGCAGCGTCCGAGCGGGTGCCTTTGTTTTTGCAGGTGCCGCAGACGAGCTCGGAGGAGCGAAGCCGCACGCCGACCAGCAGCAGCCGAGAAGGTGAGGCGGCGGTGGGAGTTGAGGAGCCCAGTGTCGCGTGGTGACTCGGTTCAGCGTTTCCTTCTTGTTTTGCAGGCTCCTTTTTGGCCCTTTGCACTTGGAGGAGCGTTTGCGGTGAGCCGGGGTAGGGGCGAGGAGGAGCGTGGGGCAGGGGACTCGTTCCAAGCGCTACGGTTCTTTTGTTTCTCGCTGTCTTAGGCGTCACGAGCGATGCGGGTTTCTGACTGCGCCCGAGGCAGCACACGCTGAGCGGAACGCCGTGGAACTTAGCAGGAGGTGGGTGCTGCGGAAGGGGTCGGCGTTCACCCCGCGATACTGTGTGCTGGCACGGCTCGGTGAGCGTGTGTTTTCTCGTGTTACTGTAGATGTTGAAGAGGAACCCGGCGATGCGGGGAGATGCCCGTTAGCGCACGTGGTGTTATGCTCTGTCGAAGATGGATTCGGTCCCTGGGCCGTCTGAAAGCTAAGTGGAGACACGAGGGCTGGGAAGGGGCTGGGAATCGCAGGGAGGGTGTTCAAGTTCCCATAGGGGAAAGAGCCATCCAGGAACAGTCCCCTTTGGGCGGTGAAAAGACCCTGGGGACTTTGCAGAGCGATGGCAGGGTGTGCCGGGCAGGGCAGCTCCAGCCTGTGTCTGTTGTCGTGTAGTTCGGGAAGCCTGCCTTGCGCCTGTCAGACGATGCTGGGGTCTCGTTGTGCTCGAGGGGCACGACAGGCATCTCGGGTGCCATCCCGGGATCTGGAATGCCGGTGCCGATTGGCGCAGCGCCAATTGGGTGCTGGTTTTCTTGTATCAGCAGCCGAAAGCGTGGACGGTTCTTGTGCCTTGGATGTCGCTGGTCAGTTGTGTTTATGGCGTAGTTCTGGGCTGCATCGGCAGCTCTGCTCTCTACCCATCCAGTCTCAGGGACTGGCACTTCTTCCCAGCATCTTGAAGTTTTTGAGTCTTGCAGCAGCTTCTTGTGCTTGCGCTGTCCCTGCGTGTTTGCGCCAGTGCCATTCGTAAGGGGCCGTGACGTTGGGCTCCTTTTTATTCCGGGGTTGCAGTAGAGGCTGCTCGCCTCACTGCTGCCTCTGTGCCGGTTCTTCTGATCGATGTGGGGTCTGGTCTTGGAGTTGTTCTTGTTGTTGAGCATTTTTGGTGCTGTTGTAGTGGTGTTGTCTGTAACGTGCTGTGGAACTTCGGTCTGCACGTGTGCGTGTTTGGCTCGGAGCTGCTCTGCCCGGAGCTGCAGAGTCAGGGGTGGGCGGACTGAGCTCTAGGCATCCGTGGTTAATTTGTTCATATATACTAAATTGTGTATGCAGAGGTTGTTGCCATCATCTGGAATGGAGTTGCCATGGGTAGGAGGGCGGGCAGTCTCTTCACTGGTGTTTTACCGTTCACAGCCAAGAGCATTGGTGACTAATGTTTTCTGTAGCGTGCTGTTTTTTCACTGAGCATGTTAACAATTTCTTTTTTCTTTTTAGGCGACCACATTGTTAATATGACTGAAAACAGTATCTCCAACTGCACAAAGTGAAGACCTGTCTGAGGTCCGTGGAAAGGATCCGCTGAGAATCACGAAGACCCCAGACTCAGCTATTGCCGTTGGACCGAATCGTTGCTTTACCATGCGAGCGACGGAACCCGACGCACCGATGCGATGTTCTCAGAGTTCCCGTTGTTGTCGGCCGGGGCTGGCTTTATACCAAAGCTGCCCTGTCCAAGTGCCTAGCAACAATGTGATTGTTTGTAACATGTGCCGTGCAATAACGTGATATGCTGCGTGTACTGTCCACGCGCTCTGCACGCGCGTGCCCGGCGCTTGCTCGTTCATTGTTACCACCTCATGGGGCTCCTTTGGTTTCTTTTGTCTCTGGCTTCACCTCTCAGCCCGACTGAGTTCATACCTGTGCAATTGTAATGCCGAAGGGCAATGCAAGATAGAAGGGTTTTTTCTGCCGTGGGTAAGCATCCGCCCCGCTTTTCAGCGTCAAGCAAAGGAGCGCGGTTTGTTGTTTCCTTTTAAACGCGGCAGTTGGAAGCCGCGCCGGCAAAGGGTGGGGTGGTCCCGGCAGGGCGGCGAGAAGGCGAGTGAGGATGCAGAGCGGGCCAATCGGATCGCTCGGGAGGGCTGGAGGGGCGGAGCGCTGATAGGCGGGGAGAGTGGCAGTTGATGTGCGCAGGCAGCCAATCAGGTTGCCGGAGGGGCGGGCGTCTTCAATTTAGGCTGTTCAGGTAAGAAAGTTTGTCCTTCCTACAAGGGACCAGTCATTGGTAGGGCAGAGAGAGGCTTTTAAGTGCACCATCAGAATTGGAGCGAAATTCCACTTGACGTTGCTGCTGTCGGTCTTGGCTTTCACTGGTTTCCCCACGGCTCCCTAGTGTTCGGGAGCTCAGAGTGGGCATTTTTTTTCCCCAAGGAGAGGCTCTGCTTAAAATGAGTCAAAGAAGTGCAAGTCCGTTTGTGTAACCCGAGCCTAGTCAGGTTGTGTTTTACGGGCGGTAGCTGAACCTCTTTGTGGTCAACAGCGTGGCAGTCCAAAGCAAGGGCGGGCAGGCGGGCGAGCGGCCCAGGTAAGGGAGGGGGAGGCGGGCCCGTCCGCGGGCAGGCTGTGCTTCCGGGCAGCGTCCGAGCGGGTGCCTTTGTTTTTGCAGGTGCCGCAGACGAGCTCGGAGGAGCGAAGCCGCACGCCGACCAGCAGCAGCCGAGAAGGTGAGGCGGCGGTGGGAGTTGAGGAGCCCAGTGTCGCGTGGTGACTCGGTTCAGCGTTTCCTTCTTGTTTTGCAGGCTCCTTTTTGGCCCTTTGCACTTGGAGGAGCGTTTGCGGTGAGCCGGGGTAGGGGCGAGGAGGAGCGTGGGGCAGGGGACTCGTTCCAAGCGCTACGGTTCTTTTGTTTCTCGCTGTCTTAGGCGTCACGAGCGATGCGGGTTTCTGACTGCGCCCGAGGCAGCACACGCTGAGCGGAACGCCGTGGAACTTAGCAGGAGGTGGGTGCTGCGGAAGGGGTCGGCGTTCACCCCGCGATACTGTGTGCTGGCACGGCTCGGTGAGCGTGTGTTTTCTCGTGTTACTGTAGATGTTGAAGAGGAACCCGGCGATGCGGGGAGATGCCCGTTAGCGCACGTGGTGTTATGCTCTGTCGAAGATGGATTCGGTCCCTGGGCCGTCTGAAAGCTAAGTGGAGACACGAGGGCTGGGAAGGGGCTGGGAATCGCAGGGAGGGTGTTCAAGTTCCCATAGGGGAAAGAGCCATCCAGGAACAGTCCCCTTTGGGCGGTGAAAAGACCCTGGGGACTTTGCAGAGCGATGGCAGGGTGTGCCGGGCAGGGCAGCTCCAGCCTGTGTCTGTTGTCGTGTAGTTCGGGAAGCCTGCCTTGCGCCTGTCAGACGATGCTGGGGTCTCGTTGTGCTCGAGGGGCACGACAGGCATCTCGGGTGCCATCCCGGGATCTGGAATGCCGGTGCCGATTGGCGCAGCGCCAATTGGGTGCTGGTTTTCTTGTATCAGCAGCCGAAAGCGTGGACGGTTCTTGTGCCTTGGATGTCGCTGGTCAGTTGTGTTTATGGCGTAGTTCTGGGCTGCATCGGCAGCTCTGCTCTCTACCCATCCAGTCTCAGGGACTGGCACTTCTTCCCAGCATCTTGAAGTTTTTGAGTCTTGCAGCAGCTTCTTGTGCTTGCGCTGTCCCTGCGTGTTTGCGCCAGTGCCATTCGTAAGGGGCCGTGACGTTGGGCTCCTTTTTATTCCGGGGTTGCAGTAGAGGCTGCTCGCCTCACTGCTGCCTCTGTGCCGGTTCTTCTGATCGATGTGGGGTCTGGTCTTGGAGTTGTTCTTGTTGTTGAGCATTTTTGGTGCTGTTGTAGTGGTGTTGTCTGTAACGTGCTGTGGAACTTCGGTCTGCACGTGTGCGTGTTTGGCTCGGAGCTGCTCTGCCCGGAGCTGCAGAGTCAGGGGTGGGCGGACTGAGCTCTAGGCATCCGTGGTTAATTTGTTCATATATACTAAATTGTGTATGCAGAGGTTGTTGCCATCATCTGGAATGGAGTTGCCATGGGTAGGAGGGCGGGCAGGCTCTTCACTGGTGTTTTACCGTTCACAGCCAAGAGCATTGGTGACTAATGTTTTCTGTAGCGTGCTGTTTTTTCACTGAGCATGTTAACAATTTCTTTTTTCTTTTTAGGCGACCACATTGTTAATATGACTGAAAACAGTATCTCCAACTGCACAAAGTGAAGACCTGTCTGAGGTCCGTGGAAAGGATCCGCTGAGAATCACGAAGACCCCAGACTCAGCTATTGCCGTTGGACCGAATCGTTGCTTTACCATGCGAGCGACGGAACCCGACGCACCGATGCGATGTTCTCAGAGTTCCCGTTGTTGTCGGCCGGGGCTGGCTTTATACCAAAGCTGCCCTGTCCAAGTGCCTAGCAACAATGTGATTGTTTGTAACATGTGCCGTGCAATAACGTGATATGCTGCGTGTACTGTCCACGCGCTCTGCACGCGCGTGCCCGGCGCTTGCTCGTTCATTGTTACCACCTCATGGGGCTCCTTTGGTTTCTTTTGTCTCTGGCTTCACCTCTCAGCCCGACTGAGTTCATACCTGTGCAATTGTAATGCCGAAGGGCAATGCAAGATAGAAGGGTTTTTTCTGCCGTGGGTAAGCATCCGCCCCGCTTTTCAGCGTCAAGCAAAGGAGCGCGGTTTGTTGTTTCCTTTTAAACGCGGCAGTTGGAAGCCGCGCCGGCAAAGGGTGGGGTGGTCCCGGCAGGGCGGCGAGAAGGCGAGTGAGGATGCAGAGCGGGCCAATCGGATCGCTCGGGAGGGCTGGAGGGGCGGAGCGCTGATAGGCGGGGAGAGTGGCAGTTGATGTGCGCAGGCAGCCAATCAGGTTGCCGGAGGGGCGGGCGTCTTCAATTTAGGCTGTTCAGGTAAGAAAGTTTGTCCTTCCTACAAGGGACCAGTCATTGGTAGGGCAGAGAGAGGCTTTTAAGTGCACCATCAGAATTGGAGCGAAATTCCACTTGACGTTGCTGCTGTCGGTCTTGGCTTTCACTGGTTTCCCCACGGCTCCCTAGTGTTCGGGAGCTCAGAGTGGGCATTTTTTTTCCCCAAGGAGAGGCTCTGCTTAAAATGAGTCAAAGAAGTGCAAGTCCGTTTGTGTAACCCGAGCCTAGTCAGGTTGTGTTTTACGGGCGGTAGCTGAACCTCTTTGTGGTCAACAGCGTGGCAGTCCAAAGCAAGGGCGGGCAGGCGGGCGAGCGGCCCAGGTAAGGGAGGGGGAGGCGGGCCCGTCCGCGGGCAGGCTGTGCTTCCGGGCAGCGTCCGAGCGGGTGCCTTTGTTTTTGCAGGTGCCGCAGACGAGCTCGGAGGAGCGAAGCCGCACGCCGACCAGCAGCAGCCGAGAAGGTGAGGCGGCGGTGGGAGTTGAGGAGCCCAGTGTCGCGTGGTGACTCGGTTCAGCGTTTCCTTCTTGTTTTGCAGGCTCCTTTTTGGCCCTTTGCACTTGGAGGAGCGTTTGCGGTGAGCCGGGGTAGGGGCGAGGAGGAGCGTGGGGCAGGGGACTCGTTCCAAGCGCTACGGTTCTTTTGTTTCTCGCTGTCTTAGGCGTCACGAGCGATGCGGGTTTCTGACTGCGCCCGAGGCAGCACACGCTGAGCGGAACGCCGTGGAACTTAGCAGGAGGTGGGTGCTGCGGAAGGGGTCGGCGTTCACCCCGCGATACTGTGTGCTGGCACGGCTCGGTGAGCGTGTGTTTTCTCGTGTTACTGTAGATGTTGAAGAGGAACCCGGCGATGCGGGGAGATGCCCGTTAGCGCACGTGGTGTTATGCTCTGTCGAAGATGGATTCGGTCCCTGGGCCGTCTGAAAGCTAAGTGGAGACACGAGGGCTGGGAAGGGGCTGGGAATCGCAGGGAGGGTGTTCAAGTTCCCATAGGGGAAAGAGCCATCCAGGAACAGTCCCCTTTGGGCGGTGAAAAGACCCTGGGGACTTTGCAGAGCGATGGCAGGGTGTGCCGGGCAGGGCAGCTCCAGCCTGTGTCTGTTGTCGTGTAGTTCGGGAAGCCTGCCTTGCGCCTGTCAGACGATGCTGGGGTCTCGTTGTGCTCGAGGGGCACGACAGGCATCTCGGGTGCCATCCCGGGATCTGGAATGCCGGTGCCGATTGGCGCAGCGCCAATTGGGTGCTGGTTTTCTTGTATCAGCAGCCGAAAGCGTGGACGGTTCTTGTGCCTTGGATGTCGCTGGTCAGTTGTGTTTATGGCGTAGTTCTGGGCTGCATCGGCAGCTCTGCTCTCTACCCATCCAGTCTCAGGGACTGGCACTTCTTCCCAGCATCTTGAAGTTTTTGAGTCTTGCAGCAGCTTCTTGTGCTTGCGCTGTCCCTGCGTGTTTGCGCCAGTGCCATTCGTAAGGGGCCGTGACGTTGGGCTCCTTTTTATTCCGGGGTTGCAGTAGAGGCTGCTCGCCTCACTGCTGCCTCTGTGCCGGTTCTTCTGATCGATGTGGGGTCTGGTCTTGGAGTTGTTCTTGTTGTTGAGCATTTTTGGTGCTGTTGTAGTGGTGTTGTCTGTAACGTGCTGTGGAACTTCGGTCTGCACGTGTGCGTGTTTGGCTCGGAGCTGCTCTGCCCGGAGCTGCAGAGTCAGGGGTGGGCGGACTGAGCTCTAGGCATCCGTGGTTAATTTGTTCATATATACTAAATTGTGTATGCAGAGGTTGTTGCCATCATCTGGAATGGAGTTGCCATGGGTAGGAGGGCGGGCAGGCTCTTCACTGGTGTTTTACCGTTCACAGCCAAGAGCATTGGTGACTAATGTTTTCTGTAGCGTGCTGTTTTTTCACTGAGCACGTTAACAATTTCTTTTTTCTTTTTAGGCGACCACATTGTTAATATGACTGAAAACAGTATCTCCAACTGCACAAAGTGAAGACCTGTCTGAGGTCCGTGGAAAGGATCCGCTGAGAATCACGAAGACCCCAGACTCAGCTATTGCCGTTGGACCGAATCGTTGCTTTACCATGCGAGCGACGGAACCCGACGCACCGATGCGATGTTCGCAGAGTTCCCGTTGTTGTCGGCCGGGGCTGGCTTTATACCAAAGCTGCCCTGTCCAAGTGCCTAGCAACAATGTGATTGTTTGTAACATGTGCCGTGCAATAACGTGATATGCTGCGTGTACTGTCCACGCGCTCTGCACGCGCGTGCCCGGCGCTTGCTCGTTCATTGTTACCACCTCATGGGGCTCCTTTGGTTTCTTTTGTCTCTGGCTTCACCTCTCAGCCCGACCGAGTTCATACCTGTGCAATTGTAATGCCGAAGGGCAATGCATGATAGAAGGGTTTTTTCTGCCGTGGGTAAGCATCCGCCCCGCTTTTCAGCGTCAAGCAAAGGAGCGCGGTTTGTTGTTTCCTTTTAAACGCGGCAGTTGGAAGCCGCGTGGGCAAAGGGCGGGGCGGTCCCGGCAGGGCGGCGAGAAGGCGAGTGAGGATGCAGAGCGGGCCAATCGGATCGCTCGGGAGGGCTGGAGGGGCGGAGCGCTGCTAGACCGGGAGAGTGGCAGTTGATATGCGTAGGCAGCCAATCAGGTTGCCGGAGGGGCGGGCGTCTTCAATTTAGGCTGTTCAGGTAAGAAAGTTTGTCCTTCCTACAAGGGACCAGTCATTGGTAGGGCAGAGAGAGGCTTTTAAGTGCACCATCAGAATTGGAGCGAAATTCCACTTGACGTTGCTGCTGTCGGTCTTGGCTTTCACTGGTTTCCCCACGGCTCCCTAGTGTTCGGGAGCTCAGAGTGGGCATTTTTTTTCCCCAAGGAGAGGCTCTGCTTAAAATGAGTCAAAGAAGTGCAAGTCCGTTTGTGTAACCCGAGCCTAGTCAGGTTGTGTTTTACGGGCGGTAGCTGAACCTCTTTGTGGTCAACAGCGTGGCAGTCCAAAGCAAGGGCGGGCAGGCGGGCGAGCGGCCCAGGTAAGGGAGGGGGAGGCGGGCCCGTCCGCGGGCAGGCTGTGCTTCCGGGCAGCGTCCGAGCGGGTGCCTTTGTTTTTGCAGGTGCCGCAGACGAGCTCGGAGGAGCGAAGCCGCACGCCGACCAGCAGCAGCCGAGAAGGTGAGGCGGCGGTGGGAGTTGAGGAGCCCAGTGTCGCGTGGTGACTCGGTTCAGCGTTTCCTTCTTGTTTTGCAGGCTCCTTTTTGGCCCTTTGCACTTGGAGGAGCGTTTGCGGTGAGCCGGGGTAGGGGCGAGGAGGAGCGTGGGGCAGGGGACTCGTTCCAAGCGCTACGGTTCTTTTGTTTCTCGCTGTCTTAGGCGTCACGAGCGATGCGGGTTTCTGACTGCGCCCGAGGCAGCACACGCTGAGCGGAACGCCGTGGAACTTAGCAGGAGGTGGGTGCTGCGGAAGGGGTCGGCGTTCACCCCGCGATACTGTGTGCTGGCACGGCTCGGTGAGCGTGTGTTTTCTCGTGTTACTGTAGATGTTGAAGAGGAACCCGGCGATGCGGGGAGATGCCCGTTAGCGCACGTGGTGTTATGCTCTGTCGAAGATGGATTCGGTCCCTGGGCCGTCTGAAAGCTAAGTGGAGACACGAGGGCTGGGAAGGGGCTGGGAATCGCAGGGAGGGTGTTCAAGTTCCCATAGGGGAAAGAGCCATCCAGGAACAGTCCCCTTTGGGCGGTGAAAAGACCCTGGGGACTTTGCAGAGCGATGGCAGGGTGTGCCGGGCAGGGCAGCTCCAGCCTGTGTCTGTTGTCGTGTAGTTCGGGAAGCCTGCCTTGCGCCTGTCAGACGATGCTGGGGTCTCGTTGTGCTCGAGGGGCACGACAGGCATCTCGGGTGCCATCCCGGGATCTGGAATGCCGGTGCCGATTGGCGCAGCGCCAATTGGGTGCTGGTTTTCTTGTATCAGCAGCCGAAAGCGTGGACGGTTCTTGTGCCTTGGATGTCGCTGGTCAGTTGTGTTTATGGCGTAGTTCTGGGCTGCATCGGCAGCTCTGCTCTCTACCCATCCAGTCTCAGGGACTGGCACTTCTTCCCAGCATCTTGAAGTTTTTGAGTCTTGCAGCAGCTTCTTGTGCTTGCGCTGTCCCTGCGTGTTTGCGCCAGTGCCATTCGTAAGGGGCCGTGACGTTGGGCTCCTTTTTATTCCGGGGTTGCAGTAGAGGCTGCTCGCCTCACTGCTGCCTCTGTGCCGGTTCTTCTGATCGATGTGGGGTCTGGTCTTGGAGTTGTTCTTGTTGTTGAGCATTTTTGGTGCTGTTGTAGTGGTGTTGTCTGTAACGTGCTGTGGAACTTCGGTCTGCACGTGTGCGTGTTTGGCTCGGAGCTGCTCTGCCCGGAGCTGCAGAGTCAGGGGTGGGCGGACTGAGCTCTAGGCATCCGTGGTTAATTTGTTCATATATACTAAATTGTGTATGCAGAGGTTGTTGCCATCATCTGGAATGGAGTTGCCATGGGTAGGAGGGCGGGCAGGCTCTTCACTGGTGTTTTACCGTTCACAGCCAAGAGCATTGGTGACTAATGTTTTCTGTAGCGTGCTGTTTTTTCACTGAGCATGTTAACAATTTCTTTTTTCTTTTTAGGCGACCACATTGTTAATATGACTGAAAACAGTATCTCCAACTGCACAAAATGAAGACCTGTCTGAGGTCCGTGGAAAGGATCCGCTGAGAATCACGAAGACCCCAGACTCAGCTATTGCCGTTGGACCGAATCGTTGCTTTACCATGCGAGCGACGGAACCCGACGCACCGATGCGATATTCTCAGAGTTCCCGTTGTTGTCGGCCGGGGCTGGCTTTATACCAAAGCTGCCCTGTCCAAGTGCCTAGCAACAATGTGATTGTTTGTAACATGTGCCGTGCAATAACGTGATATGCTGCGTGTACTGTCCACGCGCTCTGCACGCGCGTGCCCGGCGCTTGCTCGTTCATTGTTCCCACCTCATGGGGCTCCTTTGGTTTCTTTTGTCTCTGGCTTCACCTCTCAGCCCGACTGAGTTCATACCTGTGCAATTGTAATGCCGAAGGGCAATGCAAGATAGAAGGGTTTTTTCTGCCGTGGGTAAGCATCCGCCCCGCTTTTCAGCGTCAAGCAAAGGAGCGCGGTTTGTTGTTTCCTTTTAAACGCGGCAGTTGGAAGCCGCGCCGGCAAAGGGTGGGGTGGTCCCGGCAGGGCGGCGAGAAGGCGAGTGAGGATGCAGAGCGGGCCAATCGGATCGCTCGGGAGGGCTGGAGGGGCGGAGCGCTGATAGGCGGGGAGAGTGGCAGTTGATGTGCGCAGGCAGCCAATCAGGTTGCCGGAGGGGCGGGCGTCTTCAATTTAGGCTGTTCAGGTAAGAAAGTTTGTCCTTCCTACAAGGGACCAGTCATTGGTAGGGCAGAGAGAGGCTTTTAAGTGCACCATCAGAATTGGAGCGAAATTCCACTTGACGTTGCTGCTGTCGGTCTTGGCTTTCACTGGTTTCCCCACGGCTCCCTAGTGTTCGGGAGCTCAGAGTGGGCATTTTTTTTCCCCAAGGAGAGGCTCTGCTTAAAATGAGTCAAAGAAGTGCAAGTCCGTTTGTGTAACCCGAGCCTAGTCAGGTTGTGTTTTACGGGCGGTAGCTGAACCTCTTTGTGGTCAACAGCGTGGCAGTCCAAAGCAAGGGCGGGCAGGCGGGCGAGCGGCCCAGGTAAGGGAGGGGGAGGCGGGCCCGTCCGCGGGCAGGCTGTGCTTCCGGGCAGCGTCCGAGCGGGTGCCTTTGTTTTTGCAGGTGCCGCAGACGAGCTCGGAGGAGCGAAGCCGCACGCCGACCAGCAGCAGCCGAGAAGGTGAGGCGGCGGTGGGAGTTGAGGAGCCCAGTGTCGCGTGGTGACTCGGTTCAGCGTTTCCTTCTTGTTTTGCAGGCTCCTTTTTGGCCCTTTGCACTTGGAGGAGCGTTTGCGGTGAGCCGGGGTAGGGGCGAGGAGGAGCGTGGGGCAGGGGACTCGTTCCAAGCGCTACGGTTCTTTTGTTTCTCGCTGTCTTAGGCGTCACGAGCGATGCGGGTTTCTGACTGCGCCCGAGGCAGCACACGCTGAGCGGAACGCCGTGGAACTTAGCAGGAGGTGGGTGCTGCGGAAGGGGTCGGCGTTCACCCCGCGATACTGTGTGCTGGCACGGCTCGGTGAGCGTGTGTTTTCTCGTGTTACTGTAGATGTTGAAGAGGAACCCGGCGATGCGGGGAGATGCCCGTTAGCGCACGTGGTGTTATGCTCTGTCGAAGATGGATTCGGTCCCTGGGCCGTCTGAAAGCTAAGTGGAGACACGAGGGCTGGGAAGGGGCTGGGAATCGCAGGGAGGGTGTTCAAGTTCCCATAGGGGAAAGAGCCATCCAGGAACAGTCCCCTTTGGGCGGTGAAAAGACCCTGGGGACTTTGCAGAGCGATGGCAGGGTGTGCCGGGCAGGGCAGCTCCAGCCTGTGTCTGTTGTCGTGTAGTTCGGGAAGCCTGCCTTGCGCCTGTCAGACGATGCTGGGGTCTCGTTGTGCTCGAGGGGCACGACAGGCATCTCGGGTGCCATCCCGGGATCTGGAATGCCGGTGCCGATTGGCGCAGCGCCAATTGGGTGCTGGTTTTCTTGTATCAGCAGCCGAAAGCGTGGACGGTTCTTGTGCCTTGGATGTCGCTGGTCAGTTGTGTTTATGGCGTAGTTCTGGGCTGCATCGGCAGCTCTGCTCTCTACCCATCCAGTCTCAGGGACTGGCACTTCTTCCCAGCATCTTGAAGTTTTTGAGTCTTGCAGCAGCTTCTTGTGCTTGCGCTGTCCCTGCGTGTTTGCGCCAGTGCCATTCGTAAGGGGCCGTGACGTTGGGCTCCTTTTTATTCCGGGGTTGCAGTAGAGGCTGCTCGCCTCACTGCTGCCTCTGTGCCGGTTCTTCTGATCGATGTGGGGTCTGGTCTTGGAGTTGTTCTTGTTGTTGAGCATTTTTGGTGCTGTTGTAGTGGTGTTGTCTGTAACGTGCTGTGGAACTTCGGTCTGCACGTGTGCGTGTTTGGCTCGGAGCTGCTCTGCCCGGAGCTGCAGAGTCAGGGGTGGGCGGACTGAGCTCTAGGCATCCGTGGTTAATTTGTTCATATATACTAAATTGTGTATGCAGAGGTTGTTGCCATCATCTGGAATGGAGTTGCCATGGGTAGGAGGGCGGGCAGGCTCTTCACTGGTGTTTTACCGTTCACAGCCAAGAGCATTGGTGACTAATGTTTTCTGTAGCGTGCTGTTTTTTCACTGAGCATGTTAACAATTTCTTTTTTCTTTTTAGGCGACCGCATTGTTAATATGACTGAAAACAGTATCTCCAACTGCACAAAGTGAAGACCTGTCTGAGGTCCGTGGAAAGGATCCGCTGAGAATCACGAAGACCCCAGACTCAGCTATTGCCGTTGGACCGAATCGTTGCTTTACCATGCGAGCGACGGAACCCGACGCACCGATGCGATGTTCTCAGAGTTCCCGTTGTTGTCGGCCGGGGCTGGCTTTATACCAAAGCTGCCCTGTCCAAGTGCCTAGCAACAATGTGATTGTTTGTAACATGTGCCGTGCAATAACGTGATATGCTGCGTGTACTGTCCACGCGCTCTGCACGCGCGTGCCCGGCGCTTGCTCGTTCATTGTTCCCACCTCATGGGGCTCCTTTGGTTTCTTTTGTCTCTGGCTTCACCTCTCAGCCCGACTGAGTTCATACCTGTGCAATTGTAATGCCGAAGGGCAATGCAAGATAGAAGGGTTTTTTCTGCCGTGGGTAAGCATCCGCCCCGCTTTTCAGCGTCAAGCAAAGGAGCGCGGTTTGTTGTTTCCTTTTAAACGCGGCAGTTGGAAGCCGCGCCGGCAAAGGGTGGGGTGGTCCCGGCAGGGCGGCGAGAAGGCGAGTGAGGATGCAGAGCGGGCCAATCGGATCGCTCGGGAGGGCTGGAGGGGCGGAGCGCTGATAGGCGGGGAGAGTGGCAGTTGATGTGCGCAGGCAGCCAATCAGGTTGCCGGAGGGGCGGGCGTCTTCAATTTAGGCTGTTCAGGTAAGAAAGTTTGTCCTTCCTACAAGGGACCAGTCATTGGTAGGGCAGAGAGAGGCTTTTAAGTGCACCATCAGAATTGGAGCGAAATTCCACTTGACGTTGCTGCTGTCGGTCTTGGCTTTCACTGGTTTCCCCACGGCTCCCTAGTGTTCGGGAGCTCAGAGTGGGCATTTTTTTTCCCCAAGGAGAGGCTCTGCTTAAAATGAGTCAAAGAAGTGCAAGTCCGTTTGTGTAACCCGAGCCTAGTCAGGTTGTGTTTTACGGGCGGTAGCTGAACCTCTTTGTGGTCAACAGCGTGGCAGTCCAAAGCAAGGGCGGGCAGGCGGGCGAGCGGCCCAGGTAAGGGAGGGGGAGGCGGGCCCGTCCGCGGGCAGGCTGTGCTTCCGGGCAGCGTCCGAGCGGGTGCCTTTGTTTTTGCAGGTGCCGCAGACGAGCTCGGAGGAGCGAAGCCGCACGCCGACCAGCAGCAGCCGAGAAGGTGAGGCGGCGGTGGGAGTTGAGGAGCCCAGTGTCGCGTGGTGACTCGGTTCAGCGTTTCCTTCTTGTTTTGCAGGCTCCTTTTTGGCCCTTTGCACTTGGAGGAGCGTTTGCGGTGAGCCGGGGTAGGGGCGAGGAGGAGCGTGGGGCAGGGGACTCGTTCCAAGCGCTACGGTTCTTTTGTTTCTCGCTGTCTTAGGCGTCACGAGCGATGCGGGTTTCTGACTGCGCCCGAGGCAGCACACGCTGAGCGGAACGCCGTGGAACTTAGCAGGAGGTGGGTGCTGCGGAAGGGGTCGGCGTTCACCCCGCGATACTGTGTGCTGGCACGGCTCGGTGAGCGTGTGTTTTCTCGTGTTACTGTAGATGTTGAAGAGGAACCCGGCGATGCGGGGAGATGCCCGTTAGCGCACGTGGTGTTATGCTCTGTCGAAGATGGATTCGGTCCCTGGGCCGTCTGAAAGCTAAGTGGAGACACGAGGGCTGGGAAGGGGCTGGGAATCGCAGGGAGGGTGTTCAAGTTCCCATAGGGGAAAGAGCCATCCAGGAACAGTCCCCTTTGGGCGGTGAAAAGACCCTGGGGACTTTGCAGAGCGATGGCAGGGTGTGCCGGGCAGGGCAGCTCCAGCCTGTGTCTGTTGTCGTGTAGTTCGGGAAGCCTGCCTTGCGCCTGTCAGACGATGCTGGGGTCTCGTTGTGCTCGAGGGGCACGACAGGCATCTCGGGTGCCATCCCGGGATCTGGAATGCCGGTGCCGATTGGCGCAGCGCCAATTGGGTGCTGGTTTTCTTGTATCAGCAGCCGAAAGCGTGGACGGTTCTTGTGCCTTGGATGTCGCTGGTCAGTTGTGTTTATGGCGTAGTTCTGGGCTGCATCGGCAGCTCTGCTCTCTACCCATCCAGTCTCAGGGACTGGCACTTCTTCCCAGCATCTTGAAGTTTTTGAGTCTTGCAGCAGCTTCTTGTGCTTGCGCTGTCCCTGCGTGTTTGCGCCAGTGCCATTCGTAAGGGGCCGTGACGTTGGGCTCCTTTTTATTCCGGGGTTGCAGTAGAGGCTGCTCGCCTCACTGCTGCCTCTGTGCCGGTTCTTCTGATCGATGTGGGGTCTGGTCTTGGAGTTGTTCTTGTTGTTGAGCATTTTTGGTGCTGTTGTAGTGGTGTTGTCTGTAACGTGCTGTGGAACTTCGGTCTGCACGTGTGCGTGTTTGGCTCGGAGCTGCTCTGCCCGGAGCTGCAGAGTCAGGGGTGGGCGGACTGAGCTCTAGGCATCCGTGGTTAATTTGTTCATATATACTAAATTGTGTATGCAGAGGTTGTTGCCATCATCTGGAATGGAGTTGCCATGGGTAGGAGGGCGGGCAGGCTCTTCACTGGTGTTTTACCGTTCACAGCCAAGAGCATTGGTGACTAATGTTTTCTGTAGCGTGCTGTTTTTTCACTGAGCACGTTAACAATTTCTTTTTTCTTTTTAGGCGACCACATTGTTAATATGACTGAAAACAGTATCTCCAACTGCACAAAGTGAAGACCTGTCTGAGGTCCGTGGAAAGGATCCGCTGAGAATCACGAAGACCCCAGACTCAGCTATTGCCGTTGGACCGAATCGTTGCTTTACCATGCGAGCGACGGAACCCGACGCACCGATGCGATGTTCGCAGAGTTCCCGTTGTTGTCGGCCGGGGCTGGCTTTATACCAAAGCTGCCCTGTCCAAGTGCCTAGCAACAATGTGATTGTTTGTAACATGTGCCGTGCAATAACGTGATATGCTGCGTGTACTGTCCACGCGCTCTGCACGCGCGTGCCCGGCGCTTGCTCGTTCATTGTTACCACCTCATGGGGCTCCTTTGGTTTCTTTTGTCTCTGGCTTCACCTCTCAGCCCGACCGAGTTCATACCTGTGCAATTGTAATGCCGAAGGGCAATGCATGATAGAAGGGTTTTTTCTGCCGTGGGTAAGCATCCGCCCCGCTTTTCAGCGTCAAGCAAAGGAGCGCGGTTTGTTGTTTCCTTTTAAACGCGGCAGTTGGAAGCCGCGTGGGCAAAGGGCGGGGCGGTCCCGGCAGGGCGGCGAGAAGGCGAGTGAGGATGCAGAGCGGGCCAATCGGATCGCTCGGGAGGGCTGGAGGGGCGGAGCGCTGCTAGACCGGGAGAGTGGCAGTTGATATGCGTAGGCAGCCAATCAGGTTGCCGGAGGGGCGGGCGTCTTCAATTTAGGCTGTTCAGGTAAGAAAGTTTGTCCTTCCTACAAGGGACCAGTCATTGGTAGGACAGAGAGAGGCTTTCAAGTGCACCATCAGAATTGGAGCGAAATTCCACTTGACGTTGCTGCTGTCGGTCTTGGCTTTCACTGGTTTCCCCACGGCTCCCTAGTGTTCGGGAGGTCAGAGTGGGCATTTTTTTTCCCCAAGGAGAGGCTCTGCTTAAAATGAGTCAAAGAAGTGCAAGTCCGTTTGTGTAACCCGAGCCTAGTCAGGTTGTGTTTTACGGGCGGTAGCTGAACCTCTTTGTGGTCAACAGCGTGGCAGTCCAAAGCAAGGGCGGGCAGGCGGGCGAGCGGCCCAGGTAAGGGAGGGGGAGGCGGGCCCGTCCGCGGGCAGGCTGTGCTTCCGGGCAGCGTCCGAGCGGGTGCCTTTGTTTTTGCAGGTGCCGCAGACGAGCTCGGAGGAGCGAAGCCGCACGCCGACCAGCAGCAGCCGAGAAGGTGAGGCGGCGGTGGGAGTTGAGGAGCCCAGTGTCGCGTGGTGACTCGGTTCAGCGTTTCCTTCTTGTTTTGCAGGCTCCTTTTTGGCCCTTTGCACTTGGAGGAGCGTTTGCGGTGAGCCGGGGTAGGGGCGAGGAGGAGCGTGGGGCAGGGGACTCGTTCCAAGCGCTACGGTTCTTTTGTTTCTCGCTGTCTTAGGCGTCACGAGCGATGCGGGTTTCTGACTGCGCCCGAGGCAGCACACGGTGAGCGGAACGCCGTGGAACTTAGCAGGAGGTGGGTGCTGCGGAAGGGGTCGGCGTTCACCCCGCGATACTGTGTGCTGGCACGGCTCGGTGAGCGTGTGTTTTCTCGTGTTCCTGTAGATGTTGAAGAGGAACCCGGCGATGCGGGGAGATGCCCGTTAGCGCACGTGGTGTTATGCTCTGTCGAAGATGGATTCGGTCCCTGGGCCGTCTGAAAGCTAAGTGGAGACACGAGGGCTGGGAAGGGGCTGGGAATCGCAGGGAGGGTGTTCAAGTTCCCATAGGGGAAAGAGCCATCCAGGAACAGTCCCCTTTGGGCGGTGAAAAGACCCTGGGGACTTTGCAGAGCGATGGCAGGGTGTGCCGGGCAGGGCAGCTCCAGCCTGTGTCTGTTGTCGTGTAGTTCGGGAAGCCTGCCTTGCGCCTGTCAGACGATGCTGGGGTCTCGTTGTGCTCGAGGGGCACGACAGGCATCTCGGGTGCCATCCCGGGATCTGGAATGCCGGTGCCGATTGGCGCAGCGCCAATTGGGTGCTGGTTTTCTTGTATCAGCAGCCGAAAGCGTGGACGGTTCTTGTGCCTTGGATGTCGCTGGTCAGTTGTGTTTATGGCGTAGTTCTGGGCTGCATCGGCAGCTCTGCTCTCTACCCATCCAGTCTCAGGGACTGGCACTTCTTCCCAGCATCTTGAAGTTTTTGAGTCTTGCAGCAGCTTCTTGTGCTTGCGCTGTCCCTGCGTGTTTGCGCCAGTGCCATTCGTAAGGGGCCGTGACGTTGGGCTCCTTTTTATTCCGGGGTTGCAGTAGAGGCTGCTCGCCTCACTGCTGCCTCTGTGCCGGTTCTTCTGATCGATGTGGGGTCTGGTCTTGGAGTTGTTCTTGTTGTTGAGCATTTTTGGTGCTGTTGTAGTGGTGTTGTCTGTAACGTGCTGTGGAACTTCGGTCTGCACGTGTGCGTGTTTGGCTCGGAGCTGCTCTGCCCGGAGCTGCAGAGTCAGGGGTGGGCGGACTGAGCTCTAGGCATCCGTGGTTAATTTGTTCATATATACTAAATTGTGTATGCAGAGGTTGTTGCCATCATCTGGAATGGAGTTGCCATGGGTAGGAGGGCGGGCAGTCTCTTCACTGGTGTTTTACCGTTCACAGCCAAGAGCATTGGTGACTAATGTTTTCTGTAGCGTGCTGTTTTTTCACTGAGCATGTTAACAATTTCTTTTTTCTTTTTAGGCGACCACATTGTTAATATGACTGAAAACAGTATCTCCAACTGCACAAAGTGAAGACCTGTCTGAGGTCCGTGGAAAGGATCCGCTGAGAATCACGAAGACCCCAGACTCAGCTATTGCCGTTGGACCGAATCGTTGCTTTACCATGCGAGCGACGGAACCCGACGCACCGATGCGATGTTCGCAGAGTTCCCGTTGTTGTCGGCCGGGGCTGGCTTTATACCAAAGCTGCCCTGTCCAAGTGCCTAGCAACAATGTGATTGTTTGTAACATGTGCCGTGCAATAACGTGATATGCTGCGTGTACTGTCTACGCGCTCTGCACGCGCGTGCCCGGCGCTTGCTCGTTCATTGTTACCACCTCATGGGGCTCCTTTGGTTTCTTTTGTCTCTGGCTTCACCTCTCAGCCCGACCGAGTTCATACCTGTGCAATTGTAATGCCGAAGGGCAATGCAAGATAGAAGGGTTTTTTCTGCCGTGGGTAAGCATCCGCCCCGCTTTTCAGCGTCAAGCAAAGGAGCGCGGTTTGTTGTTTCCTTTTAAACGCGGCAGTTGGAAGCCGCGCGGGCAAAGGATGGGGCGGTCCCGGCAGGGCGGCGAGAAGGCGAGTGAGGATGCAGAGCGGGCCAATCGGATCGCTTGGGAGGGCTGGAGGGGCGGAGCGCTGATAGGCGGGGAGAGTGGCAGTTGATGTGCGCAGGCAGCCAATCAGGTTGCCGGAGGGGCGGGCGTCTTCAATTTAGGCTGTTCAGGTAAGAAAGTTTGTCCTTCCTACAAGGGACCAGTCATTGGTAGGGCAGAGAGAGGCTTTTAAGTGCACCATCAGAATTGGAGCGAAATTCCACTTGACGTTGCTGCTGTCGGTCTTGGCTTTCACTGGTTTCCCCACGGCTCCCTAGTGTTCGGGAGCTCAGAGTGGGCATTTTTTTTCCCCAAGGAGAGGCTCTGCTTAAAATGAGTCAAAGAAGTGCAAGTCCGTTTGTGTAACCCGAGCCTAGTCAGGTTGTGTTTTACGGGCGGTAGCTGAACCTCTTTGTGGTCAACAGCGTGGCAGTCCAAAGCAAGGGCGGGCAGGCGGGCGAGCGGCCCAGGTAAGGGAGGGGGAGGCGGGCCCGTCCGCGGGCAGGCTGTGCTTCCGGGCAGCGTCCGAGCGGGTGCCTTTGTTTTTGCAGGTGCCGCAGACGAGCTCGGAGGAGCGAAGCCGCACGCCGACCAGCAGCAGCCGAGAAGGTGAGGCGGCGGTGGGAGTTGAGGAGCCCAGTGTCGCGTGGTGACTCGGTTCAGCGTTTCCTTCTTGTTTTGCAGGCTCCTTTTTGGCCCTTTGCACTTGGAGGAGCGTTTGCGGTGAGCCGGGGTAGGGGCGAGGAGGAGCGTGGGGCAGGGGACTCGTTCCAAGCGCTACGGTTCTTTTGTTTCTCGCTGTCTTAGGCGTCACGAGCGATGCGGGTTTCTGACTGCGCCCGAGGCAGCACACGCTGAGCGGAACGCCGTGGAACTTAGCAGGAGGTGGGTGCTGCGGAAGGGGTCGGCGTTCACCCCGCGATACTGTGTGCTGGCACGGCTCGGTGAGCGTGTGTTTTCTCGTGTTACTGTAGATGTTGAAGAGGAACCCGGCGATGCGGGGAGATGCCCGTTAGCGCACGTGGTGTTATGCTCTGTCGAAGATGGATTCGGTCCCTGGGCCGTCTGAAAGCTAAGTGGAGACACGAGGGCTGGGAAGGGGCTGGGAATCGCAGGGAGGGTGTTCAAGTTCCCATAGGGGAAAGAGCCATCCAGGAACAGTCCCCTTTGGGCGGTGAAAAGACCCTGGGGACTTTGCAGAGCGATGGCAGGGTGTGCCGGGCAGGGCAGCTCCAGCCTGTGTCTGTTGTCGTGTAGTTCGGGAAGCCTGCCTTGCGCCTGTCAGACGATGCTGGGGTCTCGTTGTGCTCGAGGGGCATGACAGGCATCTCGGGTGCCATCCCGGGATCTGGAATGCCGGTGCCGATTGGCGCAGCGCCGATTGGGTGCTGGTTTTCTTGTATCAGCAGCCGAAAGCGTGGACGGTTCTTGTGCCTTGGATGTCGCTGGTCAGTTGTGTTTATGGCGTAGTTCTGGGCTGCATCGGCAGCTCTGCTCTCTACCCATCCAGTCTCAGGGACTGGCACTTCTTCCCAGCATCTTGAAGTTTTTGAGTCTTGCAGCAGCTTCTTGTGCTTGCGCTGTCCCTGCGTGTTTGCGCCAGTGCCATTCGTAAGGGGCCGTGACGTTGGGCTCCTTTTTATTCCGGGGTTGCAGTAGAGGCTGCTCGCCTCACTGCTGCCTCTGTGCCGGTTCTTCTGATCGATGTGGGGTCTGGTCTTGGAGTTGTTCTTGTTGTTGAGCATTTTTGGTGCTGTTGTAGTGATGTTGTCTGTAACGTGCTGTGGAACTTCGGTCTGCACGTGTGCGTGTTTGGCTCGGAGCTGCTCTGCCCGGAGCTGCAGAGTCAGGGGTGGGCGGACTGAGCTCTAGGCATCCGTGGTTAATTTGTTCATATATACTAAATTGTGTATGCATAGGTTGTTACCATCATCTGGAATAGAGTTGCCATGGGTAGGAGGGCGGGCAGGCTCTTCACTGGTGTTTTACCGTTCACAGCCAAGAGCATTGGTGACTAATGTTTTCTGTAGCGTGCTGTTTTTTCACTGAGCATGTTAACAATTTCTTTTTTCTTTTTAGGCGACCGCATTGTTAATATGACTGAAAACAGTATCTCCAACTGCACAAAGTGAAGACCTGTCTGAGGTCCGTGGAAAGGATCCGCTGAGAATCACGAAGACCCCAGACTCAGCTATTGCCGTTGGACCGAATCGTTGCTTTACCATGCGAGCGACGGAACCCGACGCACCGATGCGATGTTCGCAGAGTTCCCGTTGTTGTCGGCCGGGGCTGGCTTTATACCAAAGCTGCCCTGTCCAAGTGCCTAGCAACAATGTGATTGTTTGTAACATGTGCCGTGCAATAACGTGATATGCTGCGTGTACTGTCCACGCGCTCTGCACGCGCTCTGCACGCGCGTGCCCGGCGCTTGCTCGTTCATTGTTCCCACCTCATGGGGCTCTTTTGGTTTCTTTTGTCTCTGGCTTCACCTCTCAGCCCGACCGAGTTCATACCTGTGCAATTGTAATGCCGAAGGGCAATGCAAGATAGAAGGGTTTTTTCTGCCGTGGGTAAGCATCCGCCCCGCTTTTCAGCGTCAAGCAAAGGAGCGCGGTTTGTTGTTTCCTTTTAAACGCGGCAGTTGGAAGCCGCGTGGGCAAAGGGCGGGGCGGTCCCGGCAGGGCGGCGAGAAGGCGAGTGAGGATGCAGAGCGGGCCAATCGGATCACTCGGGAGGGCTGGAGGGGCGGAGCGCTGCTAGACCGGGAGAGTGGCAGTTGATGTGCGTAGGCAGCCAATCAGGTTGCCGGAGGGGCGGGCGTCTTCAATTTAGGCTGTTCAGGTAAGAAAGTTTGTCCTTCCTACAAGGGACCAGTCATTGGTAGGGCAGAGAGAGGCTTTTAAGTGCACCATCAGAATTGGAGCGAAATTCCACTTGACGTTGCTGCTGTCGGTCTTGGCTTTCACTGGTTTCCCCACGGCTCCCTAGTGTTCGGGAGCTCAGAGTGGGCATTTTTTTTCCCCAAGGAGAGGCTCTGCTTAAAATGAGTCAAAGAAGTGCAAGTCCGTTTGTGTAACCCGAGCCTAGTCAGGTTGTGTTTTACGGGCGGTAGCTGAACCTCTTTGTGGTCAACAGCGTGGCAGTCCAAAGCAAGGGCGGGCAGGCGGGCGAGCGGCCCAGGTAAGGGAGGGGGAGGCGGGCCCGTCCGCGGGCAGGCTGTGCTTCCGGGCAGCGTCCGAGCGGGTGCCTTTGTTTTTGCAGGTGCCGCAGACGAGCTCGGAGGAGCGAAGCCGCACGCCGACCAGCAGCAGCCGAGAAGGTGAGGCGGCGGTGGGAGTTGAGGAGCCCAGTGTCGCGTGGTGACTCGGTTCAGCGTTTCCTTCTTGTTTTGCAGGCTCCTTTTTGGCCCTTTGCACTTGGAGGAGCGTTTGCGGTGAGCCGGGGTAGGGGCGAGGAGGAGCGTGGGGCAGGGGACTCGTTCCAAGCGCTACGGTTCTTTTGTTTCTCGCTGTCTTAGGCGTCACGAGCGATGCGGGTTTCTGACTGCGCCCGAGGCAGCACACGCTGAGCGGAACGCCGTGGAACTTAGCAGGAGGTGGGTGCTGCGGAAGGGGTCGGCGTTCACCCCGCGATACTGTGTGCTGGCACGGCTCGGTGAGCGTGTGTTTTCTCGTGTTACTGTAGATGTTGAAGAGGAACCCGGCGATGCGGGGAGATGCCCGTTAGCGCACGTGGTGTTATGCTCTGTCGAAGATGGATTCGGTCCCTGGGCCGTCTGAAAGCTAAGTGGAGACACGAGGGCTGGGAAGGGGCTGGGAATCGCAGGGAGGGTGTTCAAGTTCCCATAGGGGAAAGAGCCATCCAGGAACAGTCCCCTTTGGGCGGTGAAAAGACCCTGGGGACTTTGCAGAGCGATGGCAGGGTGTGCCGGGCAGGGCAGCTCCAGCCTGTGTCTGTTGTCGTGTAGTTCGGGAAGCCTGCCTTGCGCCTGTCAGACGATGCTGGGGTCTCGTTGTGCTCGAGGGGCATGACAGGCATCTCGGGTGCCATCCCGGGATCTGGAATGCCGGTGCCGATTGGCGCAGCGCCGATTGGGTGCTGGTTTTCTTGTATCAGCAGCCGAAAGCGTGGACGGTTCTTGTGCCTTGGATGTCGCTGGTCAGTTGTGTTTATGGCGTAGTTCTGGGCTGCATCGGCAGCTCTGCTCTCTACCCATCCAGTCTCAGGGACTGGCACTTCTTCCCAGCATCTTGAAGTTTTTGAGTCTTGCAGCAGCTTCTTGTGCTTGCGCTGTCCCTGCGTGTTTGCGCCAGTGCCATTCGTAAGGGGCCGTGACGTTGGGCTCCTTTTTATTCCGGGGTTGCAGTAGAGGCTGCTCGCCTCACTGCTGCCTCTGTGCCGGTTCTTCTGATCGATGTGGGGTCTGGTCTTGGAGTTGTTCTTGTTGTTGAGCATTTTTGGTGCTGTTGTAGTGATGTTGTCTGTAACGTGCTGTGGAACTTCGGTCTGCACGTGTGCGTGTTTGGCTCGGAGCTGCTCTGCCCGGAGCTGCAGAGTCAGGGGTGGGCGGACTGAGCTCTAGGCATCCGTGGTTAATTTGTTCATATATACTAAATTGTGTATGCATAGGTTGTTACCATCATCTGGAATAGAGTTGCCATGGGTAGGAGGGCGGGCAGGCTCTTCACTGGTGTTTTACCGTTCACAGCCAAGAGCATTGGTGACTAATGTTTTCTGTAGCTTGCTGTTTTTTCACTGAGCATGTTAACAATTTCTTTTTTCTTTTTAGGCAACCACATTGTTAATATGACTGAAAACAGTATCTCCAACTGCACAAAGTGAAGACCTGTCTGAGGTCCGTGGAAAGGATCCGCTGAGAATCACGAAGACCCCAGACTCAGCTATTGCTGTTGGACCGAATCGTTGCTTTACCATGCGAGCGACGGAACCCGACGCACCGATGCGATGTTCGCAGAGTTCCCGTTGTTGTCGGCCGGGGCTGGCTTTATACCAAAGCTGCCCTGTCCAAGTGCCTAGCAACAATGTGATTGTTTGTAACATGTGCCGTGCAATAACGTGATATGCTGCGTGTACTGTCCACGCGCTCTGCACGCGCTCTGCACGCGCGTGCCCGGCGCTTGCTCGTTCATTGTTCCCACCTCATGGGGCTCTTTTGGTTTCTTTTGTCTCTGGCTTCACCTCTCAGCCCGACCGAGTTCATACCTGTGCAATTGTAATGCCGAAGGGCAATGCAAGATAGAAGGGTTTTTTCTGCCGTGGGTAAGCATCCGCCCCGCTTTTCAGCGTCAAGCAAAGGAGCGCGGTTTGTTGTTTCCTTTTAAACGCGGCAGTTGGAAGCCGCGTGGGCAAAGGGCGGGGCGGTCCCGGCAGGGCGGCGAGAAGGCGAGTGAGGATGCAGAGCGGGCCAATCGGATCACTCGGGAGGGCTGGAGGGGCGGAGCGCTGCTAGACCGGGAGAGTGGCAGTTGATGTGCGTAGGCAGCCAATCAGGTTGCCGGAGGGGCGGGCGTCTTCAATTTAGGCTGTTCAGGTAAGAAAGTTTGTCCTTCCTACAAGGGACCAGTCATTGGTAGGACAGAGAGAGGCTTTTAAGTGCACCATCAGAATTGGAGCAAAATTCCACTTGACGTTGCTGCTGTCGGTCTTGGCTTTCACTGGTTTCCCCACGGCTCCCTAGTGTTCGGGAGCTCAGAGTGGGCATTTTTTTTCCCCAAGGAGAGGCTCTGCTTAAAATGAGTCAAAGAAGTGCAAGTCCGTTTGTGTAACCCAAGCCTAGTCAGGTTGTGTTTTACGGGCGGTAGCTGAACCTCTTTGTGGTCAACAGCGTGGCAGTCCAAAGCAAGGGCGGGCAGGCGGGCGAGCGGCCCAGGTAAGGGAGGGGGAGGCGGGCCCGTCCGCGGGCAGGCTGTGCTTCCGGGCAGCGTCCGAGCGGGTGCCTTTGTTTTTGCAGGTGCCGCAGACGAGCTCGGAGGAGCGAAGCCGCACGCCGACCAGCAGCAGCCGAGAAGGTGAGGCGGCGGTGGGAGTTGAGGAGCCCAGTGTCGCGTGGTGACTCGGTTCAGCGTTTCCTTCTTGTTTTGCAGGCTCCTTTTTGGCCCTTTGCACTTGGAGGAGCGTTTGCGGTGAGCCGGGGTAGGGGCGGGGAGGAGCGTGGGGCAGGGGACTCGTTCCAAGCGCTACGGTTCTTTTGTTTCTCGCTGTCTTAGGCGTCACGAGCGATGCGGGTTTCTGACTGCGCCCGAGGTACCACACGCTGAGCGGAACGCCGTGGAACTTAGCAGGAGGTGGGTGCTGCGGAAGGGGTCGACGTTCACCCCACGATACTGTGTGCTGGCACGGCTCGGTGAGCGTGTGTTTTCTCGTGTTACTGTAGATGTTGAGGAGGAACCCGGCGATGCGGGGAGATGCCCGTTAGCGCACGTGGTGTTATGCTCTGTCGAAGATGGATTCGGTCCCTGGGCCGTCTGAAAGCTAAGTGGAGACACGAGGGCTGGGAAGGGGCTGGGAATCGCAGGGAGGGTGTTCAAGTTCCCATAGGGGAAAGAGCCATCCAGGAACAGTCCCCTTTGGGCGGTGAAAAGACCCTGGGGACTTTGCAGAGCGATGGCAGGGTGTGCCGGGCAGGGCAGCTCCAGCCTGTGTCTGTTGTCGTGTAGTTCGGGAAGCCTGCCTTGCGCCTGTCAGACGATGCTGGGGTCTCGTTGTGCTCGAGGGGCACGACAGGCATCTCGGGTGCCATCCCGGGATCTGGAATGCCGGTGCCGATTGGCGCAGCGCCAATTGGGTGCTGGTTTTCTTGTATCAGCAGCCGAAAGCGTGGACGGTTCTTGTGCCTTGGATGTCGCTGGTCAGTTGTGTTTATGGCGTAGTTCTGGGCTGCATCGGCAGCTCTGCTCTCTACCCATCCAGTCTCAGGGACTGGCACTTCTTCCCAGCATCTTGAAGTTTTTGAGTCTTGCAGCAGCTTCTTGTGCTTGCGCTGTCCCTGCGTGTTTGCGCCAGTGCCATTCGTAAGGGGCCGTGACGTTGGGCTCCTTTTTATTCCGGGGTTGCAGTAGAGGCTGCTCGCCTCACTGCTGCCTCTGTGCCGGTTCTTCTGATCGATGTGGGGTCTGGTCTTGGAGTTGTTCTTGTTGTTGAGCATTTTTGGTGCTGTTGTAGTGGTGTTGTCTGTAACGTGCTGTGGAACTTCGGTCTGCACGTGTGCGTGTTTGGCTCGGAGCTGCTCTGCCCGGAGCTGCAGAGTCAGGGGTGGGCGGACTGAGCTCTAGGCATCCGTGGTTAATTTGTTCATATATACTAAATTGTGTATGCAGAGGTTGTTGCCATCATCTGGAATGGAGTTGCCATGGGTAGGAGGGCGGGCAGGCTCTTCACTGGTGTTTTACCGTTCACAGCCAAGAGCATTGGTGACTAATGTTTTCTGTAGCGTGCTGTTTTTTCACTGAGCATGTTAACAATTTCTTTTTTCTTTTTAGGCGACCACATTGTTAATATGACTGAAAACAGTATCTCCAACTGCACAAAGTGAAGACCTGTCTGAGGTCCGTGGAAAGGATCCGCTGAGAATCACGAAGACCCCAGACTCAGCTATTGCCGTTGGACCGAATCGTTGCTTTACCATGCGAGCGACGGAACCCGACGCACCGATGCGATGTTCGCAGAGTTCCCGTTGTTGTCGGCCGGGGCTGGCTTTATACCAAAGCTGCCCTGTCCAAGTGCCTAGCAACAATGTGATTGTTTGTAACATGTGCCGTGCAATAACGTGATATGCTGAGTGTACTGTCCACGCGCTCTGCACGCGCGTGCCCGGCGCTTGCTCGTTCATTGTTACCACCTCATGGGGCTCCTTTGGTTTCTTTTGTCTCTGGCTTCACCTCTCAGCCCGACCGAGTTCATACCTGTGCAATTGTAATGCCGAAGGGCAATGCAAGATAGAAGGGTTTTTTCTGCCGTGGGTAAGCATCCGCCCCGCTTTTCAGCGTCAAGCAAAGGAGCGCGGTTTGTTGTTTCCTTTTAAACGCGGCAGTTGGAAGCCGCGTGGGCAAAGGGCGGGGCGGTCCCGGCAGGGCGGCGAGAAGGCGAGTGAGGATGCAGAGCGGGCCAATCGGATCACTCGGGAGGGCTGGAGGGGCGGAGCGCTGCTAGACCGGGAGAGTGGCAGTTGATGTGCGTAGGCAGCCAATCAGGTTGCCGGAGGGGCGGGCGTCTTCAATTTAGGCTGTTCAGGTAAGAAAGTTTGTCCTTCCTACAAGGGACCAGTCATTGGTAGGACAGAGAGAGGCTTTTAAGTGCACCATCAGAATTGGAGCAAAATTCCACTTGACGTTGCTGCTGTCGGTCTTGGCTTTCACTGGTTTCCCCACGGCTCCCTAGTGTTCGGGAGGTCAGAGTGGGCATTTTTTTTCCCCAAGGAGAGGCTCTGCTTAAAATGAGTCAAAGAAGTGCAAGTCCGTTTGTGTAACCCAAGCCTAGTCAGGTTGTGTTTTACGGGCGGTAGCTGAACCTCTTTGTGGTCAACAGCGTGGCAGTCCAAAGCAAGGGCGGGCAGGCGGGCGAGCGGCCCAGGTAAGGGAGGGGGAGGCGGGCCCGTCCGCGGGCAGGCTGTGCTTCCGGGCAGCGTCCGAGCGGGTGCGTTTGTTTTTGCAGGTGCCGCAGACGAGCTCGGAGGAGCGAAGCCGCACGCCGACCAGCAGCAGCCGAGAAGGTGAGGCGGCGGTGGGAGTTGAGGAGCCCAGTGTCGCGTGGTGACTCGGTTCAGCGTTTCCTTCTTGTTTTGCAGGCTCCTTTTTGGCCCTTTGCGCTTGGAGGAGCGTTTGCGGTGAGCCGGGGTAGGGGCGGGGAGGAGCGTGGGGCAGGGGACTCGTTCCAAGCGCTACGGTTCTTTTGTTTCTCGCTGTCTTAGGCGTCACGAGCGATGCGGGTTTCTGACTGCGCCCGAGGTACCACACGCTGAGCGGAACGCCGTGGAACTTAGCAGGAGGTGGGTGCTGCGGAAGGGGTCGGCGTTCACCCCGCGATACTGTGTGCTGGCACGGCTCGGTGAGCGTGTGTTTTCTCGTGTTACTGTAGATGTTGAGGAGGAACCCGGCGATGCGGGGAGATGCCCGTTAGCGCACGTGGTGTTATGCTCTGTCGAAGATGGATTCGGTCCCTGGGCCGTCTGAAAGCTAAGTGGAGACACGAGGGCTGGGAAGGGGCTGGGAATCGCAGGGAGGGTGTTCAAGTTCCCATAGGGGAAAGAGCCATCCAGGAACAGTCCCCTTTGGGCGGTGAAAAGACCCTGGGGACTTTGCAGAGCGATGGCAGGGTGTGCCGGGCAGGGCAGCTCCAGCCTGTGTCTGTTGTCGTGTAGTTCGGGAAGCCTGCCTTGCGCCTGTCAGACGATGCTGGGGTCTCGTTGTGCTCGAGGGGCACGACAGGCATCTCGGGTGCCATCCCGGGATCTGGAATGCCGGTGCCGATTGGCGCAGCGCCAATTGGGTGCTGGTTTTCTTGTATCAGCAGCCGAAAGCGTGGACGGTTCTTGTGCCTTGGATGTCGCTGGTCAGTTGTGTTTATGGCGTAGTTCTGGGCTGCATCGGCAGCTCTGCTCTCTACCCATCCAGTCTCAGGGACTGGCACTTCTTCCCAGCATCTTGAAGTTTTTGAGTCTTGCAGCAGCTTCTTGTGCTTGCGCTGTCCCTGCGTGTTTGCGCCAGTGCCATTCGTAAGGGGCCGTGACGTTGGGCTCCTTTTTATTCCGGGGTTGCAGTAGAGGCTGCTCGCCTCACTGCTGCCTCTGTGCCGGTTCTTCTGATCGATGTGGGGTCTGGTCTTGGAGTTGTTCTTGTTGTTGAGCATTTTTGGTGCTGTTGTAGTGGTGTTGTCTGTAACGTGCTGTGGAACTTCGGTCTGCACGTGTGCGTGTTTGGCTCGGAGCTGCTCTGCCCGGAGCTGCAGAGTCAGGGGTGGGCGGACTGAGCTCTAGGCATCCGTGGTTAATTTGTTCATATATACTAAATTGTGTATGCAGAGGTTGTTGCCATCATCTGGAATGGAGTTGCCATGGGTAGGAGGGCGGGCAGTCTCTTCACTGGTGTTTTACCGTTCACAGCCAAGAGCATTGGTGACTAATGTTTTCTGTAGCGTGCTGTTTTTTCACTGAGCATGTTAACAATTTCTTTTTTCTTTTTAGGCGACCACATTGTTAATATGACTGAAAACAGTATCTCCAACTGCACAAAGTGAAGACCTGTCTGAGGTCCGTGGAAAGGATCCGCTGAGAATCACGAAGACCCCAGACTCAGCTATTGCCGTTGGACCGAATCGTTGCTTTACCATGCGAGCGACGGAACCCGACGCACCAATGCGATATTCTCAGAGTTCCCGTTGTTGTCGGCCGGGGCTGGCTTTATACCAAAGCTGCCCTGTCCAAGTGCCTAGCAACAATGTGATTGTTTGTAACATGTGCCGTGCAATAACGTGATATGCTGAGTGTACTGTCCACGCGCTCTGCACGCGCGTGCCCGGCGCTTGCTCGTTCATTGTTCCCACCTCATGGGGCTCCTTTGGTTTCTTTTGTCTCTGGCTTCACCTCTCAGCCCGACCGAGTTCATACCTGTGCAATTGTAATGCCGAAGGGCAATGCAAGATAGAAGGGTTTTTTCTGCCGTGGGTAAGCATCCGCCCCGCTTCTCAGCGTCAAGCAAAGGAGCGCGGTTTGTTGTTTCCTTTTAAACGCGGCAGTTGGAAGCCACGCGGGCAAAGGGTGGGGTGGTCCCGGCAGGGCGGCGAGAAGGCGAGTGAGGATGCAGAGCGGGCCAATCGGATCGCTCGGGAGGGCTGGAGGGGCGGAGCGCTGCTAGACCGGGAGAGTGGCAGTTGATATGCGTAGGCAGCCAATCAGGTTGCCGGAGGGGCGGGCGTCTTCAATTTAGGCTGTTCAGGTAAGAAAGTTTGTCCTTCCTACAAGGGACCAGTCATTGGTAGGACAGAGAGAGGCTTTCAAGTGCACCATCAGAATTGGAGCGAAATTCCACTTGACGTTGCTGCTGTCGGTCTTGGCTTTCACTGGTTTCCCCACGGCTCCCTAGTGTTCGGGAGGTCAGAGTGGGCATTTTTTTTCCCCAAGGAGAGGCTCTGCTTAAAATGAGTCAAAGAAGTGCAAGTCCGTTTGTGTAACCCAAGCCTAGTCAGGTTGTGTTTTACGGGCGGTAGCTGAACCTCTTTGTGGTCAACAGCGTGGCAGTCCAAAGCAAGGGCGGGCAGGCGGGCGAGCGGCCCAGGTAAGGGAGGGGGAGGCGGGCCCGTCCGCGGGCAGGCTGTGCTTCCGGGCAGCGTCCGAGCGGGTGCCTTTGTTTTTGCAGGTGCCGCAGACGAGCTCGGAGGAGCGAAGCCGCACGCCGACCAGCAGCAGCCGAGAAGGTGAGGCGGCGGTGGGAGTTGAGGAGCCCAGTGTCGCGTGGTGACTCGGTTCAGCGTTTCCTTCTTGTTTTGCAGGCTCCTTTTTGGCCCTTTGCACTTGGAGGAGCGTTTGCGGTGAGCCGGGGTAGGGGCGAGGAGGAGCGTGGGGCAGGGGACTCGTTCCAAGCGCTACGGTTCTTTTGTTTCTCGCTGTCTTAGGCGTCACGAGCGATGCGGGTTTCTGACTGCGCCCGAGGCAGCACACGCTGAGCGGAACGCCGTGGAACTTAGCAGGAGGTGGGTGCTGCGGAAGGGGTCGGCGTTCACCCCGCGATACTGTGTGCTGGCACGGCTCGGTGAGCGTGTGTTTTCTCGTGTTACTGTAGATGTTGAAGAGGAACCCGGCGATGCGGGGAGATGCCCGTTAGCGCACGTGGTGTTATGCTCTGTCGAAGATGGATTCGGTCCCTGGGCCGTCTGAAAGCTAAGTGGAGACACGAGGGCTGGGAAGGGGCTGGGAATCGCAGGGAGGGTGTTCAAGTTCCCATAGGGGAAAGAGCCATCCAGGAACAGTCCCCTTTGGGCGGTGAAAAGACCCTGGGGACTTTGCAGAGCGATGGCAGGGTGTGCCGGGCAGGGCAGCTCCAGCCTGTGTCTGTTGTCGTGTAGTTCGGGAAGCCTGCCTTGCGCCTGTCAGACGATGCTGGGGTCTCGTTGTGCTCGAGGGGCACGACAGGCATCTCGGGTGCCATCCCGGGATCTGGAATGCCGGTGCCGATTGGCGCAGCGCCAATTGGGTGCTGGTTTTCTTGTATCAGCAGCCGAAAGCGTGGACGGTTCTTGTGCCTTGGATGTCGCTGGTCAGTTGTGTTTATGGCGTAGTTCTGGGCTGCATCGGCAGCTCTGCTCTCTACCCATCCAGTCTCAGGGACTGGCACTTCTTCCCAGCATCTTGAAGTTTTTGAGTCTTGCAGCAGCTTCTTGTGCTTGCGCTGTCCCTGCGTGTTTGCGCCAGTGCCATTCGTAAGGGGCCGTGACGTTGGGCTCCTTTTTATTCCGGGGTTGCAGTAGAGGCTGCTCGCCTCACTGCTGCCTCTGTGCCGGTTCTTCTGATCGATGTGGGGTCTGGTCTTGGAGTTGTTCTTGTTGTTGAGCATTTTTGGTGCTGTTGTAGTGGTGTTGTCTGTAACGTGCTGTGGAACTTCGGTCTGCACGTGTGCGTGTTTGGCTCGGAGCTGCTCTGCCCGGAGCTGCAGAGTCAGGGGTGGGCGGACTGAGCTCTAGGCATCCGTGGTTAATTTGTTCATATATACTAAATTGTGTATGCAGAGGTTGTTGCCATCATCTGGAATGGAGTTGCCATGGGTAGGAGGGCGGGCAGTCTCTTCACTGGTGTTTTACCGTTCACAGCCAAGAGCATTGGTGACTAATGTTTTCTGTAGCGTGCTGTTTTTTCACTGAGCATGTTAACAATTTCTTTTTTCTTTTTAGGCGACCACATTGTTAATATGACTGAAAACAGTATCTCCAACTGCACAAAGTGAAGACCTGTCTGAGGTCCGTGGAAAGGATCCGCTGAGAATCACGAAGACCCCAGACTCAGCTATTGCCGTTGGACCGAATCGTTGCTTTACCATGCGAGCGAGGGAACCCGACGCACCGATGCGATGTTCTCAGAGTTCCCGTTGTTGTCGGCCGGGGCTGGCTTTATACCAAAGCTGCCCTGTCCAAGTGCCTAGCAACAATGTGATTGTTTGTAACATGTGCCGTGCAATAACGTGATATGCTGAGTGTACTGTCCACGCGCTCTGCACGCGCGTGCCCGGCGCTTGCTCGTTCATTGTTCCCACCTCATGGGGCTCCTTTGGTTTCTTTTGTCTCTGGCTTCACCTCTCAGCCCGACCGAGTTCATACCTGTGCAATTGTAATGCCGAAGGGCAATGCAAGATAGAAGGGTTTTTTCTGCCGTGGGTAAGCATCCGCCCCGCTTCTCAGCGTCAAGCAAAGGAGCGCGGTTTGTTGTTTCCTTTTAAACGCGGCAGTTGGAAGCCGCGCGGGCAAAGGGTGGGGTGGTCCCGGCAGGGCGGCGAGAAGGCGAGTGAGGATGCAGAGCGGGCCAATCGGATCGCTCGGGAGGGCTGGAGGGGCGGAGCGCTGCTAGACCGGGAGAGTGGCAGTTGATGTGCGTAGGCAGCCAATCAGGTTGCCGGAGGGGCGGGCGTCTTCAATTTAGGCTGTTCAGGTAAGAAAGTTTGTCCTTCCTACAAGGGACCAGTCATTGGTAGGACAGAGAGAGGCTTTCAAGTGCACCATCAGAATTGGAGCGAAATTCCACTTGACGTTGCTGCTGTCGGTCTTGGCTTTCACTGGTTTCCCCACGGCTCCCTAGTGTTCGGGAGCTCAGAGTGGGCATTTTTTTTCCCCAAGGAGAGGCTCTGCTTAAAATGAGTCAAAGAAGTGCAAGTCCGTTTGTGTAACCCGAGCCTAGTCAGGTTGTGTTTTACGGGCGGTAGCTGAACCTCTTTGTGGTCAACAGCGTGGCAGTCCAAAGCAAGGGCGGGCAGGCGGGCGAGCGGCCCAGGTAAGGGAGGGGGAGGCGGGCCCGTCCGCGGGCAGGCTGTGCTTCCGGGCAGCGTCCGAGCGGGTGCCTTTGTTTTTGCAGGTGCCGCAGACGAGCTCGGAGGAGCGAAGCCGCACGCCGACCAGCAGCAGCCGAGAAGGTGAGGCGGCGGTGGGAGTTGAGGAGCCCAGTGTCGCGTGGTGACTCGGTTCAGCGTTTCCTTCTTGTTTTGCAGGCTCCTTTTTGGCCCTTTGCACTTGGAGGAGCGTTTGCGGTGAGCCGGGGTAGGGGCGAGGAGGAGCGTGGGGCAGGGGACTCGTTCCAAGCGCTACGGTTCTTTTGTTTCTCGCTGTCTTAGGCGTCAGGAGCGATGCGGGTTTCTGACTGCGCCCGAGGCAGCACACGCTGAGCGGAACGCCGTGGAACTTAGCAGGAGGTGGGTGCTGCGGAAGGGGTCGGCGTTCACCCCGCGATACTGTGTGCTGGCACGGCTCGGTGAGCGTGTGTTTTCTCGTGTTACTGTAGATGTTGAGGAGGAACCCGGCGATGCGGGGAGATGCCCGTTAGCGCACGTGGTGTTATGCTCTGTCGAAGATGGATTCGGTCCCTGGGCCGTCTGAAAGCTAAGTGGAGACACGAGGGCTGGGAAGGGGCTGGGAATCGCAGGGAGGGTGTTCAAGTTCCCATAGGGGAAAGAGCCATCCAGGAACAGTCCCCTTTGGGCGGTGAAAAGACCCTGGGGACTTTGCAGAGCGATGGCAGGGTGTGCCGGGCAGGGCAGCTCCAGCCTGTGTCTGTTGTCGTGTAGTTCGGGAAGCCTGCCTTGCGCCTGTCAGACGATGCTGGGGTCTCGTTGTGCTCGAGGGGCACGACAGGCATCTCGGGTGCCATCCCGGGATCTGGAATGCCGGTGCCGATTGGCGCAGCGCCGATTGGGTGCTGGTTTTCTTGTATCAGCAGCCGAAAGCGTGGACGGTTCTTGTGCCTTGGATGTCGCTGGTCAGTTGTGTTTATGGCGTAGTTCTGGGCTGCATCGGCAGCTCTGCTCTCTACCCATCCAGTCTCAGGGACTGGCACTTCTTCCCAGCATCTTGAAGTTTTTGAGTCTTGCAGCAGCTTCTTGTGCTTGCGCTGTCCCTGCGTGTTTGCGCCAGTGCCATTCGTAAGGGGCCGTGACGTTGGGCTCCTTTTTATTCCGGGGTTGCAGTAGAGGCTGCTCGCCTCACTGCTGCCTCTGTGCCGGTTCTTCTGATCGATGTGGGGTCTGGTCTTGGAGTTGTTCTTGTTGTTGAGCATTTTTGGTGCTGTTGTAGTGGTGTTGTCTGTAACGTGCTGTGGAACTTCGGTCTGCACGTGTGCGTGTTTGGCTCGGAGCTGCTCTGCCCGGAGCTGCAGAGTCAGGGGTGGGCGGACTGAGCTCTAGGCATCCGTGGTTAATTTGTTCATATATACTAAATTGTGTATGCAGAGGTTGTTGCCATCATCTGGAATGGAGTTGCCATGGGTAGGAGGGCGGGCAGGCTCTTCACTGGTGTTTTACCGTTCACAGCCAAGAGCATTGGTGACTAATGTTTTCTGTAGCGTGCTGTTTTTTCACTGAGCATGTTAACAATTTCTTTTTTCTTTTTAGGCGACCACATTGTTAATATGACTGAAAACAGTATCTCCAACTGCACAAAGTGAAGACCTGTCTGAGGTCCGTGGAAAGGATCCGCTGAGAATCACGAAGACCCCAGACTCAGCTATTGCCGTTGGACCGAATCGTTGCTTTACCATGCGAGCGACGGAACCCGACGCACCGATGCGATGTTCGCAGAGTTCCCGTTGTTGTCGGCCGGGGCTGGCTTTATACCAAAGCTGCCCTGTCCAAGTGCCTAGCAACAATGTGATTGTTTGTAACATGTGCCGTGCAATAACGTGATATGCTGCGTGTACTGTCTACGCGCTCTGCACGCGCGTGCCCGGCGCTTGCTCGTTCATTGTTCCCACCTCATGGGGCTCCTTTGGTTTCTTTTGTCTCTGGCTTCACCTCTCAGCCCGACCGAGTTCATACCTGTGCAATTGTAATGCCGAAGGGCAATGCAAGATAGAAGGGTTTTTTCTGCCGTGGGTAAGCATCCGCCCCGCTTTTCAGCGTCAAGCAAAGGAGCGCGGTTTGTTGTTTCCTTTTAAACGCGGCAGTTGGAAGCCGCGTGGGCAAAGGGCGGGGCGGTCCCGGCAGGGCGGCGAGAAGGCGAGTGAGGATGCAGAGCGGGCCAATCGGATCACTCGGGAGGGCTGGAGGGGCGGAGCGCTGCTAGACCGGGAGAGTGGCAGTTGATGTGCGTAGGCAGCCAATCAGGTTGCCGGAGGGGCGGGCGTCTTCAATTTAGGCTGTTCAGGTAAGAAAGTTTGTCCTTCCTACAAGGGACCAGTCATTGGTAGGACAGAGAGAGGCTTTTAAGTGCACCATCAGAATTGGAGCAAAATTCCACTTGACGTTGCTGCTGTCGGTCTTGGCTTTCACTGGTTTCCCCACGGCTCCCTAGTGTTCGGGAGCTCAGAGTGGGCATTTTTTTTCCCCAAGGAGAGGCTCTGCTTAAAATGAGTCAAAGAAGTGCAAGTCCGTTTGTGTAACCCAAGCCTAGTCAGGTTGTGTTTTACGGGCGGTAGCTGAACCTCTTTGTGGTCAACAGCGTGGCAGTCCAAAGCAAGGGCGGGCAGGCGGGCGAGCGGCCCAGGTAAGGGAGGGGGAGGCGGGCCCGTCCGCGGGCAGGCTGTGCTTCCGGGCAGCGTCCGAGCGGGTGCCTTTGTTTTTGCAGGTGCCGCAGACGAGCTCGGAGGAGCGAAGCCGCACGCCGACCAGCAGCAGCCGAGAAGGTGAGGCGGCGGTGGGAGTTGAGGAGCCCAGTGTCGCGTGGTGACTCGGTTCAGCGTTTCCTTCTTGTTTTGCAGGCTCCTTTTTGGCCCTTTGCACTTGGAGGAGCGTTTGCGGTGAGCCGGGGTAGGGGCAGGGAGGAGCGTGGGGCAGGGGACTCGTTCCAAGCGCTACGGTTCTTTTGTTTCTCGCTGTCTTAGGCGTCACAAGCGATGCGGGTTTCTGACTGCGCCCGAGGTACCACACGCTGAGCGGAACGCCGTGGAACTTAGCAGGAGGTGGGTGCTGCGGAAGGGGTCGGCGTTCACCCCGCGATACTGTGTGCTGGCACGGCTCGGTGAGCGTGTGTTTTCTCGTGTTCCTGTAGATGTTGAAGAGGAACCCGGCGATGCGGGGAGATGCCCGTTAGCGCACGTGGTGTTATGCTCTGTCGAAGATGGATTCGGTCCCTGGGCCGTCTGAAAGCTAAGTGGAGACACGAGGGCTGGGAAGGGGCTGGGAATCGCAGGGAGGGTGTTCAAGTTCCCATAGGGGAAAGAGCCATCCAGGAACAGTCCCCTTTGGGCGGTGAAAAGACCCTGGGGACTTTGCAGAGCGATGGCAGGGTGTGCCGGGCAGGGCAGCTCCAGCCTGTGTCTGTTGTCGTGTAGTTCGGGAAGCCTGCCTTGCGCCTGTCAGACGATGCTGGGGTCTCGTTGTGCTCGAGGGGCACGACAGGCATCTCGGGTGCCATCCCGGGATCTGGAATGCCGGTGCCGATTGGCGCAGCGCCAATTGGGTGCTGGTTTTCTTGTATCAGCAGCCGAAAGCGTGGACGGTTCTTGTGCCTTGGATGTCGCTGGTCAGTTGTGTTTATGGCGTAGTTCTGGGCTGCATCGGCAGCTCTGCTCTCTACCCATCCAGTCTCAGGGACTGGCACTTCTTCCCAGCATCTTGAAGTTTTTGAGTCTTGCAGCAGCTTCTTGTGCTTGCGCTGTCCCTGCGTGTTTGCGCCAGTGCCATTCGTAAGGGGCCGTGACGTTGGGCTCCTTTTTATTCCGGGGTTGCAGTAGAGGCTGCTCGCCTCACTGCTGCCTCTGTGCCGGTTCTTCTGATCGATGTGGGGTCTGGTCTTGGAGTTCTTCTTGTTGTTGAGCATTTTTGGTGCTGTTGTAGTGATGTTGTCTGTAACGTGCTGTGGAACTTCGGTCTGCACGTGTGCGTGTTTGGCTCGGAGCTGCTCTGCCCGGAGCTGCAGAGTCAGGGGTGGGCGGACTGAGCTCTAGGCATCCGTGGTTAATTTGTTCATATATACTAAATTGTGTATGCATAGGTTGTTACCATCATCTGGAATGGAGTTGCCATGGGTAGGAGGGCGGGCAGGCTCTTCACTGGTGTTTTACCGTTCACAGCCAAGAGCATTGGTGACTAATGTTTTCTGTAGCGTGCTGTTTTTTCACTGAGCATGTTAACAATTTCTTTTTTCTTTTTAGGCGACCACATTGTTAATATGACTGAAAACAGTATCTCCAACTGCACAAAGTGAAGACCTGTCTGAGGTCTGTGGAAAGGATCCGCTGAGAATCACGAAGACCCCAGACTCAGCTATTGCTGTTGGACCGAATCGTTGCTTTACCATGCGAGCGACGGAACCCGACGCACCAATGCGCTGTTCGCAGAGTTCCCGTTGTTGTCGGCCGGGGCTGGCTTTATACCAAAGCTGCCCTGTCCAAGTGCCTAGCAACAATGTGATTGTTTGTAACATGTGCCGTGCAATAACGTGATATGCTGCGTGTACTGTCCACGCGCTCTGCACGCGCGTGCCCGGCGCTTGCTCGTTCATTGTTCCCACCTCATGGGGCTCCTTTGGTTTCTTTTGTCTCTGGCTTCACCTCTCAGCCCGACCGAGTTCATACCTGTGCAATTGTAATGCCGAAGGGCAATGCAAGATAGAAGGGTTTTTTCTGCCGTGGGTAAGCATCCGCCCCGCTTTTCAGCGTCAAGCAAAGGAGCGCGGTTTGTTGTTTCCTTTTAAACGCGGCAGTTGGAAGCCACGCGGGCAAAGGGTGGGGCGGTCCCGGCAGGGCGGCGAGAAGGCGAGTGAGGATGCAGAGCGGGCCAATCGGATCACTCGGGAGGGCTGGAGGGGCGGAGCGCTGCTAGACCGGGAGAGTGGCAGTTGATGTGCGTAGGCAGCCAATCAGGTTGCCGGAGGGGCGGGCGTCTTCAATTTAGGCTGTTCAGGTAAAAAAGTTTGTCCTTCCTACAAGGGACCAGTCATTGGTAGGACAGAGAGAGGCTTTTAAGTGCACCATCAGAATTGGAGCAAAATTCCACTTGACGTTGCTGCTGTCGGTCTTGGCTTTCACTGGTTTCCCCACGGCTCCCTAGTGTTCGGGAGCTCAGAGTGGGCATTTTTTTTCCCCAAGGAGAGGCTCTGCTTAAAATGAGTCAAAGAAGTGCAAGTCCGTTTGTGTAACCCGAGCCTAGTCAGGTTGTGTTTTACGGGCGGTAGCTGAACCTCTTTGTGGTCAACAGCGTGGCAGTCCAAAGCAAGCGCGGGCAGGCGGGCGAGCGGCCCAGGTAAGGGAGGGGGAGGCGGGCCCGTCCGCGGGCAGGCTGTGCTTCCGGGCAGCGTCCGAGCGGGTGCGTTTGTTTTTGCAGGTGCCGCAGACGAGCTCGGAGGAGCGAAGCCGCACGCCGACCAGCAGCAGCCGAGAAGGTGAGGCGGCGGTGGGAGTTGAGGAGCCCAGTGTCGCGTGGTGACTCGGTTCAGCGTTTCCTTCTTGTTTTGCAGGCTCCTTTTTGGCCCTTTGCACTTGGAGGAGCGTTTGCGGTGAGCCGGGGTAGGGGCGGGGAGGAGCGTGGGGCAGGGGACTCGTTCCAAGCGCTACGGTTCTTTTGTTTCTCGCTGTCTTAGGCGTCACGAGCGATGCGGGTTTCTGACTGCGCCCGAGGTACCACACGCTGAGCGGAACGCCGTGGAACTTAGCAGGAGGTGGGTGCTGCGGAAGGGGTCGGCGTTCACCCCGCGATACTGTGTGCTGGCACGGCTCGGTGAGCGTGTGTTTTCTCGTGTTACTGTAGATGTTGAGGAGGAACCCGGCGATGCGGGGAGATGCCCGTTAGCGCACGTGGTGTTATGCTCTGTCGAAGATGGATTCGGTCCCTGGGCCGTCTGAAAGCTAAGTGGAGACACGAGGGCTGGGAAGGGGCTGGGAATCGCAGGGAGGGTGTTCAAGTTCCCATAGGGGAAAGAGCCATCCAGGAACAGTCCCCTTTGGGCGGTGAAAAGACCCTGGGGACTTTGCAGAGCGATGGCAGGGTGTGCCGGGCAGGGCAGCTCCAGCCTGTGTCTGTTGTCGTGTAGTTCGGGAAGCCTGCCTTGCGCCTGTCAGACGATGCTGGGGTCTCGTTGTGCTCGAGGGGCACGACAGGCATCTCGGGTGCCATCCCGGGATCTGGAATGCCGGTGCCGATTGGCGCAGCGCCAATTGGGTGCTGGTTTTCTTGTATCAGCAGCCGAAAGCGTGGACGGTTCTTGTGCCTTGGATGTCGCTGGTCAGTTGTGTTTATGGCGTAGTTCTGGGCTGCATCGGCAGCTCTGCTCTCTACCCATCCAGTCTCAGGGACTGGCACTTCTTCCCAGCATCTTGAAGTTTTTGAGTCTTGCAGCAGCTTCTTGTGCTTGCGCTGTCCCTGCGTGTTTGCGCCAGTGCCATTCGTAAGGGGCCGTGACGTTGGGCTCCTTTTTATTCCGGGGTTGCAGTAGAGGCTGCTCGCCTCACTGCTGCCTCTGTGCCGGTTCTTCTGATCGATGTGGGGTCTGGTCTTGGAGTTGTTCTTGTTGTTGAGCATTTTTGGTGCTGTTGTAGTGGTGTTGTCTGTAACGTGCTGTGGAACTTCGGTCTGCACGTGTGCGTGTTTGGCTCGGAGCTGCTCTGCCCAGAGCTGCAGAGTCAGGGGTGGGCGGACTGAGCTCTAGGCATCCGTGGTTAATTTGTTCATATATACTAAATTGTGTATGCAGAGGTTGTTGCCATCATCTGGAATGGAGTTGCCATGGGTAGGAGGGCGGGCAGTCTCTTCACTGGTGTTTTACCGTTCACAGCCAAGAGCATTGGTGACTAATGTTTTCTGTAGCGTGCTGTTTTTTCACTGAGCATGTTAACAATTTCTTTTTTCTTTTTAGGCGACCACATTGTTAATATGACTGAAAACAGTATCTCCAACTGCACAAAGTGAAGACCTGTCTGAGGTCCGTGGAAAGGATCCGCTGAGAATCACGAAGACCCCAGACTCAGCTATTGCCGTTGGACCGAATCGTTGCTTTACCATGCGAGCGACGGAACCCGACGCACCGATGCGATGTTCGCAGAGTTCCCGTTGTTGTCGGCCGGGGCTGGCTTTATACCAAAGCTGCCCTGTCCAAGTGCCTAGCAACAATGTGATTGTTTGTAACATGTGCCGTGCAATAACGTGATATGCTGCGTGTACTGTCCACGCGCTCTGCACGCGCGTGCCCGGCGCTTGCTCGTTCATTGTTCCCACCTCATGGGGCTCCTTTGGTTTCTTTTGTCTCTGGCTTCACCTCTCAGCCCGACCGAGTTCATACCTGTGCAATTGTAATGCCGAAGGGCAATGCAAGATAGAAGGGTTTTTTCTGCCGTGGGTAAGCATCCGCCCCGCTTCTCAGCGTCAAGCAAAGGAGCGCGGTTTGTTGTTTCCTTTTAAACGCGGCAGTTGGAAGCCGCGCGGGCAAAGGGTGGGGTGGTCCCGGCAGGGCGGCGAGAAGGCGAGTGAGGATGCAGAGCGGGCCAATCGGATCGCTCGGGAGGGCTGGAGGGGCGGAGCGCTGCTAGACCGGGAGAGTGGCAGTTGATGTGCGTAGGCAGCCAATCAGGTTGCCGGAGGGGCGGGCGTCTTCAATTTAGGCTGTTCAGGTAAGAAAGTTTGTCCTTCCTACAAGGGACCAGTCATTGGTAGGACAGAGAGAGGCTTTCAAGTGCACCATCAGAATTGGAGCGAAATTCCACTTGACGTTGCTGCTGTCGGTCTTGGCTTTCACTGGTTTCCCCACGGCTCCCTAGTGTTCGGGAGGTCAGAGTGGGCATTTTTTTTCCCCAAGGAGAGGCTCTGCTTAAAATGAGTCAAAGAAGTGCAAGTCCGTTTGTGTAACCCGAGCCTAGTCAGGTTGTGTTTTACGGGCGGTAGCTGAACCTCTTTGTGGTCAACAGCGTGGCAGTCCAAAGCAAGGGCGGGCAGGCGGGCGAGCGGCCCAGGTAAGGGAGGGGGAGGCGGGCCCGTCCGCGGGCAGGCTGTGCTTCCGGGCAGCGTCCGAGCGGGTGCCTTTGTTTTTGCAGGTGCCGCAGACGAGCTCGGAGGAGCGAAGCCGCACGCCGACCAGCAGCAGCCGAGAAGGTGAGGCGGCGGTGGGAGTTGAGGAGCCCAGTGTCGCGTGGTGACTCGGTTCAGCGTTTCCTTCTTGTTTTGCAGGCTCCTTTTTGGCCCTTTGCACTTGGAGGAGCGTTTGCGGTGAGCCGGGGTAGGGGCGAGGAGGAGCGTGGGGCAGGGGACTCGTTCCAAGCGCTACGGTTCTTTTGTTTCTCGCTGTCTTAGGCGTCACGAGCGATGCGGGTTTCTGACTGCGCCCGAGGCAGCACACGGTGAGCGGAACGCCGTGGAACTTAGCAGGAGGTGGGTGCTGCGGAAGGGGTCGGCGTTCACCCCGCGATACTGTGTGCTGGCACGGCTCGGTGAGCGTGTGTTTTCTCGTGTTACTGTAGATGTTGAAGAGGAACCCGGCGATGCGGGGAGATGCCCGTTAGCGCACGTGGTGTTATGCTCTGTCGAAGATGGATTCGGTCCCTGGGCCGTCTGAAAGCTAAGTGGAGACACGAGGGCTGGGAAGGGGCTGGGAATCGCAGGGAGGGTGTTCAAGTTCCCATAGGGGAAAGAGCCATCCAGGAACAGTCCCCTTTGGGCGGTGAAAAGACCCTGGGGACTTTGCAGAGCGATGGCAGGGTGTGCCGGGCAGGGCAGCTCCAGCCTGTGTCTGTTGTCGTGTAGTTCGGGAAGCCTGCCTTGCGCCTGTCAGACGATGCTGGGGTCTCGTTGTGCTCGAGGGGCACGACAGGCATCTCGGGTGCCATCCCGGGATCTGGAATGCCGGTGCCGATTGGCGCAGCGCCAATTGGGTGCTGGTTTTCTTGTATCAGCAGCCGAAAGCGTGGACGGTTCTTGTGCCTTGGATGTCGCTGGTCAGTTGTGTTTATGGCGTAGTTCTGGGCTGCATCGGCAGCTCTGCTCTCTACCCATCCAGTCTCAGGGACTGGCACTTCTTCCCAGCATCTTGAAGTTTTTGAGTCTTGCAGCAGCTTCTTGTGCTTGCGCTGTCCCTGCGTGTTTGCGCCAGTGCCATTCGTAAGGGGCCGTGACGTTGGGCTCCTTTTTATTCCGGGGTTGCAGTAGAGGCTGCTCGCCTCACTGCTGCCTCTGTGCCGGTTCTTCTGATCGATGTGGGGTCTGGTCTTGGAGTTGTTCTTGTTGTTGAGCATTTTTGGTGCTGTTGTAGTGGTGTTGTCTGTAACGTGCTGTGGAACTTCGGTCTGCACGTGTGCGTGTTTGGCTCGGAGCTGCTCTGCCCGGAGCTGCAGAGTCAGGGGTGGGCGGACTGAGCTCTAGGCATCCGTGGTTAATTTGTTCATATATACTAAATTGTGTATGCAGAGGTTGTTGCCATCATCTAGAATGGAGTTGCCATGGGTAGGAGGGCGGGCAGGCTCTTCACTGGTGTTTTACCGTTCACAGCCAAGAGCATTGGTGACTAATGTTTTCTGTAGCGTGCTGTTTTTTCACTGAGCATGTTAACAATTTCTTTTTTCTTTTTAGGCGACCGCATTGTTAATATGACTGAAAACAGTATCTCCAACTGCACAAAGTGAAGACCTGTCTGAGGTCCGTGGAAAGGATCCGCTGAGAATCACGAAGACCCCAGACTCAGCTATTGCCGTTGGACCGAATCGTTGCTTTACCATGCGAGCGACGGAACCCGACGCACCGATGCGATGTTCGCAGAGTTCCCGTTGTTGTCGGCCGGGGCTGGCTTTATACCAAAGCTGCCCTGTCCAAGTGCCTAGCAACAATGTGATTGTTTGTAACATGTGCCGTGCAATAACGTGATATGCTGCGTGTACTGTCTACGCGCTCTGCACGCGCGTGCCCGGCGCTTGCTCGTTCATTGTTACCACCTCATGGGGCTCCTTTGGTTTCTTTTGTCTCTGGCTTCACCTCTCAGCCCGACCGAGTTCATACCTGTGCAATTGTAATGCCGAAGGGCAATGCAAGATAGAAGGGTTTTTTCTGCCGTGGGTAAGCATCCGCCCCGCTTTTCAGCGTCAAGCAAAGGAGCGCGGTTTGTTGTTTCCTTTTAAACGCGGCAGTTGGAAGCCGCGTGGGCAAAGGGCGGGGCGGTCCCGGCAGGGCGGCGAGAAGGCGAGTGAGGATGCAGAGCGGGCCAATCGGATCGCTCGGGAGGGCTGGAGGGGCGGAGCGCTGCTAGACCGGGAGAGTGGCAGTTGATGTGCGTAGGCAGCCAATCAGGTTGCCGGAGGGGCGGGCGTCTTCAATTTAGGCTGTTCAGGTAAGAAAGTTTGTCCTTCCTACAAGGGACCAGTCATTGGTAGGACAGAGAGAGGCTTTCAAGTGCACCATCAGAATTGGAGCGAAATTCCACTTGACCTTGCTGCTGTCGGTCTTGGCTTTCACTGGTTTCCCCACGGCTCCCTAGTGTTCGGGAGCTCAGAGTGGGCATTTTTTTTCCCCAAGGAGAGGCTCTGCTTAAAATGAGTCAAAGAAGTGCAAGTCCGTTTGTGTAACCCGAGCCTAGTCAGGTTGTGTTTTACGGGCGGTAGCTGAACCTCTTTGTGGTCAACAGCGTGGCAGTCCAAAGCAAGGGCGGGCAGGCGGGCGAGCGGCCCAGGTAAGGGAGGGGGAGGCGGGCCCGTCCGCGGGCAGGCTGTGCTTCCGGGCAGCGTCCGAGCGGGTGCGTTTGTTTTTGCAGGTGCCGCAGACGAGCTCGGAGGAGCGAAGCCGCACGCCGACCAGCAGCAGCCGAGAAGGTGAGGCGGCGGTGGGAGTTGAGGAGCCCAGTGTCGCGTGGTGACTCGGTTCAGCGTTTCCTTCTTGTTTTGCAGGCTCCTTTTTGGCCCTTTGCACTTGGAGGAGCGTTTGCGGTGAGCCGGGGTAGGGGCGGGGAGGAGCGTGGGGCAGGGGACTCGTTCCAAGCGCTACGGTTCTTTTGTTTCTCGCTGTCTTAGGCGTCACGAGCGATGCGGGTTTCTGACTGCGCCCGAGGTACCACACGCTGAGCGGAACGCCGTGGAACTTAGCAGGAGGTGGGTGCTGCGGAAGGGGTCGGCGTTCACCCCGCGATACTGTGTGCTGGCACGGCTCGGTGAGCGTGTGTTTTCTCGTGTTACTGTAGATGTTGAGGAGGAACCCGGCGATGCGGGGAGATGCCCGTTAGCGCACGTGGTGTTATGCTCTGTCGAAGATGGATTCGGTCCCTGGGCCGTCTGAAAGCTAAGTGGAGACACGAGGGCTGGGAAGGGGCTGGGAATCGCAGGGAGGGTGTTCAAGTTCCCATAGGGGAAAGAGCCATCCAGGAACAGTCCCCTTTGGGCGGTGAAAAGACCCTGGGGACTTTGCAGAGCGATGGCAGGGTGTGCCGGGCAGGGCAGCTCCAGCCTGTGTCTGTTGTCGTGTAGTTCGGGAAGCCTGCCTTGCGCCTGTCAGACGATGCTGGGGTCTCGTTGTGCTCGAGGGGCACGACAGGCATCTCGGGTGCCATCCCGGGATCTGGAATGCCGGTGCCGATTGGCGCAGCGCCAATTGGGTGCTGGTTTTCTTGTATCAGCAGCCGAAAGCGTGGACGGTTCTTGTGCCTTGGATGTCGCTGGTCAGTTGTGTTTATGGCGTAGTTCTGGGCTGCATCGGCAGCTCTGCTCTCTACCCATCCAGTCTCAGGGACTGGCACTTCTTCCCAGCATCTTGAAGTTTTTGAGTCTTGCAGCAGCTTCTTGTGCTTGCGCTGTCCCTGCGTGTTTGCGCCAGTGCCATTCGTAAGGGGCCGTGACGTTGGGCTCCTTTTTATTCCGGGGTTGCAGTAGAGGCTGCTCGCCTCACTGCTGCCTCTGTGCCGGTTCTTCTGATCGATGTGGGGTCTGGTCTTGGAGTTGTTCTTGTTGTTGAGCATTTTTGGTGCTGTTGTAGTGGTGTTGTCTGTAACGTGCTGTGGAACTTCGGTCTGCACGTGTGCGTGTTTGGCTCGGAGCTGCTCTGCCCGGAGCTGCAGAGTCAGGGGTGGGCGGACTGAGCTCTAGGCATCCGTGGTTAATTTGTTCATATATACTAAATTGTGTATGCAGAGGTTGTTGCCATCATCTGGAATGGAGTTGCCATGGGTAGGAGGGCGGGCAGTCTCTTCACTGGTGTTTTACCGTTCACAGCCAAGAGCATTGGTGACTAATGTTTTCTGTAGCGTGCTGTTTTTTCACTGAGCATGTTAACAATTTCTTTTTTCTTTTTAGGCGACCGCATTGTTAATATGACTGAAAACAGTATCTCCAACTGCACAAAGTGAAGACCTGTCTGAGGTCCGTGGAAAGGATCCGCTGAGAATCACGAAGACCCCAGACTCAGCTATTGCCGTTGGACCGAATCGTTGCTTTACCATGCGAGCGACGGAACCCGACGCACCGATGCGATGTTCGCAGAGTTCCCGTTGTTGTCGGCCGGGGCTGGCTTTATACCAAAGCTGCCCTGTCCAAGTGCCTAGCAACAATGTGATTGTTTGTAACATGTGCCGTGCAATAACGTGATATGCTGCGTGTACTGTCTACGCGCTCTGCACGCGCGTGCCCGGCGCTTGCTCGTTCATTGTTACCACCTCATGGGGCTCCTTTGGTTTCTTTTGTCTCTGGCTTCACCTCTCAGCCCGACCGAGTTCATACCTGTGCAATTGTAATGCCGAAGGGCAATGCAAGATAGAAGGGTTTTTTCTGCCGTGGGTAAGCATCCGCCCCGCTTTTCAGCGTCAAGCAAAGGAGCGCCGTTTGTTGTTTCCTTTTAAACGCGGCAGTTGGAAGCCGCGTGGGCAAAGGGCGGGGCGGTCCCGGCAGGGCGGCGAGAAGGCGAGTGAGGATGCAGAGCGGGCCAATCGGATCGCTCGGGAGGGCTGGAGGGGCGGAGCGCTGCTAGACCGGGAGAGTGGCAGTTGATGTGCGTAGGCAGCCAATCAGGTTGCCGGAGGGGCGGGCGTCTTCAATTTAGGCTGTTCAGGTAAGAAAGTTTGTCCTTCCTACAAGGGACCAGTCATTGGTAGGACAGAGAGAGGCTTTCAAGTGCACCATCAGAATTGGAGCGAAATTCCACTTGACCTTGCTGCTGTCGGTCTTGGCTTTCACTGGTTTCCCCACGGCTCCCTAGTGTTCGGGAGCTCAGAGTGGGCATTTTTTTTCCCCAAGGAGAGGCTCTGCTTAAAATGAGTCAAAGAAGTGCAAGTCCGTTTGTGTAACCCGAGCCTAGTCAGGTTGTGTTTTACGGGCGGTAGCTGAACCTCTTTGTGGTCAACAGCGTGGCAGTCCAAAGCAAGGGCGGGCAGGCGGGCGAGCGGCCCAGGTAAGGGAGGGGGAGGCGGGCCCGTCCGCGGGCAGGCTGTGCTTCCGGGCAGCGTCCGAGCGGGTGCCTTTGTTTTTGCAGGTGCCGCAGACGAGCTCGGAGGAGCGAAGCCGCACGCCGACCAGCAGCAGCCGAGAAGGTGAGGCGGCGGTGGGAGTTGAGGAGCCCAGTGTCGCGTGGTGACTCGGTTCAGCGTTTCCTTCTTGTTTTGCAGGCTCCTTTTTGGCCCTTTGCACTTGGAGGAGCGTTTGCGGTGAGCCGGGGTAGGGGCGAGGAGGAGCGTGGGGCAGGGGACTCGTTCCAAGCGCTACGGTTCTTTTGTTTCTCGCTGTCTTAGGCGTCACGAGCGATGCGGGTTTCTGACTGCGCCCGAGGCAGCACACGGTGAGCGGAACGCCGTGGAACTTAGCAGGAGGTGGGTGCTGCGGAAGGGGTCGGCGTTCACCCCGCGATACTGTGTGCTGGCACGGCTCGGTGAGCGTGTGTTTTCTCGTGTTACTGTAGATGTTGAAGAGGAACCCGGCGATGCGGGGAGATGCCCGTTAGCGCACGTGGTGTTATGCTCTGTCGAAGATGGATTCGGTCCCTGGGCCGTCTGAAAGCTAAGTGGAGACACGAGGGCTGGGAAGGGGCTGGGAATCGCAGGGAGGGTGTTCAAGTTCCCATAGGGGAAAGAGCCATCCAGGAACAGTCCCCTTTGGGCGGTGAAAAGACCCTGGGGACTTTGCAGAGCGATGGCAGGGTGTGCCGGGCAGGGCAGCTCCAGCCTGTGTCTGTTGTCGTGTAGTTCGGGAAGCCTGCCTTGCGCCTGTCAGACGATGCTGGGGTCTCGTTGTGCTCGAGGGGCATGACAGGCATCTCGGGTGCCATCCCGGGATCTGGAATGCCGGTGCCGATTGGCGCAGCGCCGATTGGGTGCTGGTTTTCTTGTATCAGCAGCCGAAAGCGTGGACGGTTCTTGTGCCTTGGATGTCGCTGGTCAGTTGTGTTTATGGCGTAGTTCTGGGCTGCATCGGCAGCTCTGCTCTCTACCCATCCAGTCTCAGGGACTGGCACTTCTTCCCAGCATCTTGAAGTTTTTGAGTCTTGCAGCAGCTTCTTGTGCTTGCGCTGTCCCTGCGTGTTTGCGCCAGTGCCATTCGTAAGGGGCCGTGACGTTGGGCTCCTTTTTATTCCGGGGTTGCAGTAGAGGCTGCTCGCCTCACTGCTGCCTCTGTGCCGGTTCTTCTGATCGATGTGGGGTCTGGTCTTGGAGTTGTTCTTGTTGTTGAGCATTTTTGGTGCTGTTGTAGTGGTGTTGTCTGTAACGTGCTGTGGAACTTCGGTCTGCACGTGTGCGTGTTTGGCTCGGAGCTGCTCTGCCCGGAGCTGCAGAGTCAGGGGTGGGCGGACTGAGCTCTAGGCATCCGTGGTTAATTTGTTCATATATACTAAATTGTGTATGCATAGGTTGTTACCATCATCTGGAATGGAGTTGCCATGGGTAGGAGGGTGGGCAGGCTCTTCACTGGTGTTTTACCGTTCACAGCCAAGAGCATTGGTGACTAATGTTTTCTGTAGCGTGCTGTTTTTTCACTGAGCATGTTAACAATTTCTTTTTTCTTTTTAGGCGACCGCATTGTTAATATGACTGAAAACAGTATCTCCAACTGCACAAAGTGAAGACCTGTCTGAGGTCCGTGGAAAGGATCCGCTGAGAATCACGAAGACCCCAGACTCAGCTATTGCTGTTGGACCGAATCGTTGCTTTACCATGCGAGCGACGGAACCCGACGCACCGATGCGCTGTTCGCAGAGTTCCCGTTGTTGTCGGCCGGGGCTGGCTTTATACCAAAGCTGCCCTGTCCAAGTGCCTAGCAACAATGTGATTGTTTGTAACATGTGCCGTGCAATAACGTGATATGCTGCGTGTACTGTCCACGCGCTCTGCACGCGCGTGCCCGGCGCTTGCTCGTTCATTGTTCCCACCTCATGGGGCTCCTTTGGTTTCTTTTGTCTCTGGCTTCACCTCTCAGCCCGACCGAGTTCATACCTGTGCAATTGTAATGCCGAAGGGCAATGCAAGATAGAAGGGTTTTTTCTGCCGTGGGTAAGCATCCGCCCCGCTTTTCAGCGTCAAGCAAAGGAGCGCGGTTTGTTGTTTCCTTTTAAACGCGGCAGTTGGAAGCCACGCGGGCAAAGGGCGGGGCGGTCCCGGCAGGGCGGCGAGAAGGCGAGTGAGGATGCAGAGCGGGCCAATCGGATCGCTCGGGAGGGCTGGAGGGGCGGAGCGCTGCTAGACCGGGAGAGTGGCAGTTGATGTGCGTAGGCAGCCAATCAGGTTGCCGGAGGGGCGGGCGTCTTCAATTTAGGCTGTTCAGGTAAAAAAGTTTGTCCTTCCTACAAGGGACCAGTCATTGGTAGGACAGAGAGAGGCTTTTAAGTGCACCATCAGAATTGGAGCAAAATTCCACTTGACGTTGCTGCTGTCGGTCTTGGCTTTCACTGGTTTCCCCACGGCTCCCTAGTGTTCGGGAGCTCAGAGTGGGCATTTTTTTTCCCCAAGGAGAGGCTCTGCTTAAAATGAGTCAAAGAAGTGCAAGTCCGTTTGTGTAACCCGAGCCTAGTCAGGTTGTGTTTTACGGGCGGTAGCTGAACCTCTTTGTGGTCAACAGCGTGGCAGTCCAAAGCAAGCGCGGGCAGGCGGGCGAGCGGCCCAGGTAAGGGAGGGGGAGGCGGGCCCGTCCGCGGGCAGGCTGTGCTTCCGGGCAGCGTCCGAGCGGGTGCGTTTGTTTTTGCAGGTGCCGCAGACGAGCTCGGAGGAGCGAAGCCGCACGCCGACCAGCAGCAGCCGAGAAGGTGAGGCGGCGGTGGGAGTTGAGGAGCCCAGTGTCGCGTGGTGACTCGGTTCAGCGTTTCCTTCTTGTTTTGCAGGCTCCTTTTTGGCCCTTTGCACTTGGAGGAGCGTTTGCGGTGAGCCGGGGTAGGGGCGAGGAGGAGCGTGGGGCAGGGGACTCGTTCCAAGCGCTACGGTTCTTTTGTTTCTCGCTGTCTTAGGCGTCACGAGCGATGCGGGTTTCTGACTGCGCCCGAGGTACCACACGCTGAGCGGAACGCCGTGGAACTTAGCAGGAGGTGGGTGCTGCGGAAGGGGTCGGCGTTCACCCCGCGATACTGTGTGCTGGCACGGCTCGGTGAGCGTGTGTTTTCTCGTGTTACTGTAGATGTTGAGGAGGAACCCGGCGATGCGGGGAGATGCCCGTTAGCGCACGTGGTGTTATGCTCTGTCGAAGATGGATTCGGTCCCTGGGCCGTCTGAAAGCTAAGTGGAGACACGAGGGCTGGGAAGGGGCTGGGAATCGCAGGGAGGGTGTTCAAGTTCCCATAGGGGAAAGAGCCATCCAGGAACAGTCCCCTTTGGGCGGTGAAAAGACCCTGGGGACTTTGCAGAGCGATGGCAGGGTGTGCCGGGCAGGGCAGCTCCAGCCTGTGTCTGTTGTCGTGTAGTTCGGGAAGCCTGCCTTGCGCCTGTCAGACGATGCTGGGGTCTCGTTGTGCTCGAGGGGCACGACAGGCATCTCGGGTGCCATCCCGGGATCTGGAATGCCGGTGCCGATTGGCGCAGCGCCAATTGGGTGCTGGTTTTCTTGTATCAGCAGCCGAAAGCGTGGACGGTTCTTGTGCCTTGGATGTCGCTGGTCAGTTGTGTTTATGGCGTAGTTCTGGGCTGCATCGGCAGCTCTGCTCTCTACCCATCCAGTCTCAGGGACTGGCACTTCTTCCCAGCATCTTGAAGTTTTTGAGTCTTGCAGCAGCTTCTTGTGCTTGCGCTGTCCCTGCGTGTTTGCGCCAGTGCCATTCGTAAGGGGCCGTGACGTTGGGCTCCTTTTTATTCCGGGGTTGCAGTAGAGGCTGCTCGCCTCACTGCTGCCTCTGTGCCGGTTCTTCTGATCGATGTGGGGTCTGGTCTTGGAGTTGTTCTTGTTGTTGAGCATTTTTGGTGCTGTTGTAGTGGTGTTGTCTGTAACGTGCTGTGGAACTTCGGTCTGCACGTGTGCGTGTTTGGCTCGGAGCTGCTCTGCCCGGAGCTGCAGAGTCAGGGGTGGGCGGACTGAGCTCTAGGCATCCGTGGTTAATTTGTTCATATATACTAAATTGTGTATGCAGAGGTTGTTGCCATCATCTAGAATGGAGTTGCCATGGGTAGGAGGGCGGGCAGTCTCTTCACTGGTGTTTTACCGTTCACAGCCAAGAGCATTGGTGACTAATGTTTTCTGTAGCGTGCTGTTTTTTCACTGAGCATGTTAACAATTTCTTTTTTCTTTTTAGGCGACCGCATTGTTAATATGACTGAAAACAGTATCTCCAACTGCACAAAGTGAAGACCTGTCTGAGGTCCGTGGAAAGGATCCGCTGAGAATCACGAAGACCCCAGACTCAGCTATTGCCGTTGGACCGAATCGTTGCTTTACCATGCGAGCGACGGAACCCGACGCACCGATGCGATGTTCGCAGAGTTCCCGTTGTTGTCGGCCGGGGCTGGCTTTATACCAAAGCTGCCCTGTCCAAGTGCCTAGCAACAATGTGATTGTTTGTAACATGTGCCGTGCAATAACGTGATATGCTGCGTGTACTGTCCACGCGCTCTGCACGCGCGTGCCCGGCGCTTGCTCGTTCATTGTTCCCACCTCATGGGGCTCCTTTGGTTTCTTTTGTCTCTGGCTTCACCTCTCAGCCCGACCGAGTTCATACCTGTGCAATTGTAATGCCGAAGGGCAATGCAAGATAGAAGGGTTTTTTCTGCCGTGGGTAAGCATCCGCCCCGCTTCTCAGCGTCAAGCAAAGGAGCGCGGTTTGTTGTTTCCTTTTAAACGCGGCAGTTGGAAGCCGCGCGGGCAAAGGGCGGGGTGGTCCCGGCAGGGCGGCGAGAAGGCGAGTGAGGATGCAGAGCGGGCCAATCGGATCGCTCGGGAGGGCTGGAGGGGCGGAGCGCTGCTAGACCGGGAGAGTGGCAGTTGATGTGCGTAGGCAGCCAATCAGGTTGCCGGAGGGGCGGGCGTCTTCAATTTAGGCTGTTCAGGTAAGAAAGTTTGTCCTTCCTACAAGGGACCAGTCATTGGTAGGACAGAGAGAGGCTTTCAAGTGCACCATCAGAATTGGAGCGAAATTCCACTTGACGTTGCTGCTGTCGGTCTTGGCTTTCACTGGTTTCCCCACGGCTCCCTAGTGTTCGGGAGCTCAGAGTGGGCATTTTTTTTCCCCAAGGAGAGGCTCTGCTTAAAATGAGTCAAAGAAGTGCAAGTCCGTTTGTGTAACCCGAGCCTAGTCAGGTTGTGTTTTACGGGCGGTAGCTGAACCTCTTTGTGGTCAACAGCGTGGCAGTCCAAAGCAAGGGCGGGCAGGCGGGCGAGCGGCCCAGGTAAGGGAGGGGGAGGCGGGCCCGTCCGCGGGCAGGCTGTGCTTCCGGGCAGCGTCCGAGCGGGTGCCTTTGTTTTTGCAGGTGCCGCAGACGAGCTCGGAGGAGCGAAGCCGCACGCCGACCAGCAGCAGCCGAGAAGGTGAGGCGGCGGTGGGAGTTGAGGAGCCCAGTGTCGCGTGGTGACTCGGTTCAGCGTTTCCTTCTTGTTTTGCAGGCTCCTTTTTGGCCCTTTGCACTTGGAGGAGCGTTTGCGGTGAGCCGGGGTAGGGGCGAGGAGGAGCGTGGGGCAGGGGACTCGTTCCAAGCGCTACGGTTCTTTTGTTTCTCGCTGTCTTAGGCGTCACGAGCGATGCGGGTTTCTGACTGCGCCCGAGGCAGCACACGGTGAGCGGAACGCCGTGGAACTTAGCAGGAGGTGGGTGCTGCGGAAGGGGTCGGCGTTCACCCCGCGATACTGTGTGCTGGCACGGCTCGGTGAGCGTGTGTTTTCTCGTGTTCCTGTAGATGTTGAAGAGGAACCCGGCGATGCGGGGAGATGCCCGTTAGCGCACGTGGTGTTATGCTCTGTCGAAGATGGATTCGGTCCCTGGGCCGTCTGAAAGCTAAGTGGAGACACGAGGGCTGGGAAGGGGCTGGGAATCGCAGGGAGGGTGTTCAAGTTCCCATAGGGGAAAGAGCCATCCAGGAACAGTCCCCTTTGGGCGGTGAAAAGACCCTGGGGACTTTGCAGAGCGATGGCAGGGTGTGCCGGGCAGGGCAGCTCCAGCCTGTGTCTGTTGTCGTGTAGTTCGGGAAGCCTGCCTTGCGCCTGTCAGACGATGCTGGGGTCTCGTTGTGCTCGAGGGGCATGACAGGCATCTCGGGTGCCATCCCGGGATCTGGAATGCCGGTGCCGATTGGCGCAGCGCCGATTGGGTGCTGGTTTTCTTGTATCAGCAGCCGAAAGCGTGGACGGTTCTTGTGCCTTGGATGTCGCTGGTCAGTTGTGTTTATGGCGTAGTTCTGGGCTGCATCGGCAGCTCTGCTCTCTACCCATCCAGTCTCAGGGACTGGCACTTCTTCCCAGCATCTTGAAGTTTTTGAGTCTTGCAGCAGCTTCTTGTGCTTGCGCTGTCCCTGCGTGTTTGCGCCAGTGCCATTCGTAAGGGGCCGTGACGTTGGGCTCCTTTTTATTCCGGGGTTGCAGTAGAGGCTGCTCGCCTCACTGCTGCCTCTGTGCCGGTTCTTCTGATCGATGTGGGGTCTGGTCTTGGAGTTGTTCTTGTTGTTGAGCATTTTTGGTGCTGTTGTAGTGGTGTTGTCTGTAACGTGCTGTGGAACTTCGGTCTGCACGTGTGCGTGTTTGGCTCGGAGCTGCTCTGCCCGGAGCTGCAGAGTCAGGGGTGGGCGGACTGAGCTCTAGGCATCCGTGGTTAATTTGTTCATATATACTAAATTGTGTATGCATAGGTTGTTACCATCATCTGGAATGGAGTTGCCATGGGTAGGAGGGCGGGCAGGCTCTTCACTGGTGTTTTACCGTTCACAGCCAAGAGCATTGGTGACTAATGTTTTCTGTAGCGTGCTGTTTTTTCACTGAGCATGTTAACAATTTCTTTTTTCTTTTTAGGCAACCACATTGTTAATATGACTGAAAACAGTATCTCCAACTGCACAAAGTGAAGACCTGTCTGAGGTCCGTGGAAAGGATCCGCTGCGAATCACAAAGACCCCAGACTCAGCTATTGCTGTTGGACCGAATCGTTGCTTTACCATGCGAGCGACGGAACCCGACGCACCAATGCGATGTTCGCAGAGTTCCCGTTGTTGTCGGCCGGGGCTGGCTTTATACCAAAGCTGCCCTGTCCAAGTGCCTAGCAACAATGTGATTGTTTGTAACATGTGCCGTGCAATAACGTGATATGCTGCGTGTACTGTCCACGCGCTCTGCACGCGCTCTGCACGCGCGTGCCCGGCGCTTGCTCGTTCATTGTTCCCACCTCATGGGGCTCCTTTGGTTTCTTTTGTCTCTGGCTTCACCTCTCAGCCCGACCGAGTTCATACCTGTGCAATTGTAATGCCGAAGGGCAATGCAAGATAGAAGGGTTTTTTCTGCCGTGGGTAAGCATCCGCCCCGCTTTTCAGCGTCAAGCAAAGCAGCGCGGTTTGTTGTTTCCTTTTAAACGCGGCAGTTGGAAGCCGCGTGGGCAAAGGGCGGGGCGGTCCCGGCAGGGCAGCGAGAAGGCGAGTGAGGATGCAGAGCGGGCCAATCGGATCACTCGGGAGGGCTGGAGGGGCGGAGCGCTGCTAGACCGGGAGAGTGGCAGTTGATGTGCGTAGGCAGCCAATCAGGTTGCCGGAGGGGTGGGCGTCTTCAATTTAGGCTGTTCAGGTAAGAAAGTTTGTCCTTCCTACAAGGGACCAGTCATTGGTAGGACAGAGAGAGGCTTTTAAGTGCACCATCAGAATTGGAGCAAAATTCCACTTGACGTTGCTGCTGTCGGTCTTGGCTTTCACTGGTTTCCCCACGGCTGCCTAGTGTTCGGGAGCTCAGAGTGGGCATTTTTTTTCCCCAAGGAGAGGCTCTGCTTAAAATGAGTCAAAGAAGTGCAAGTCCGTTTGTGTAACCCAAGCCTAGTCAGGTTGTGTTTTACGGGCGGTAGCTGAACCTCTTTGTGGTCAACAGCGTGGCAGTCCAAAGCAAGGGCGGGCAGGCGGGCGAGCGGCCCAGGTAAGGGAGGGGGAGGCGGGCCCGTCCGCGGGCAGGCTGTGCTTCCGGGCAGCGTCCGAGCGGGTGCCTTTGTTTTTGCAGGTGCCGCAGACGAGCTCGGAGGAGCGAAGCCGCACGCCGACCAGCAGCAGCCGAGAAGGTGAGGCGGCGGTGGGAGTTGAGGAGCCCAGTGTCGCGTGGTGACTCGGTTCAGCGTTTCCTTCTTGTTTTGCAGGCTCCTTTTTGGCCCTTTGCACTTGGAGGAGCGTTTGCGGTGAGCCGGGGTAGGGGCGGGGAGGAGCGTGGGGCAGGGGACTCGTTCCAAGCGCTACGGTTCTTTTGTTTCTCGCTGTCTTAGGCGTCACGAGCGATGCGGGTTTCTGACTGCGCCCGAGGTACCACACGCTGAGCGGAACGCCGTGGAACTTAGCAGGAGGTGGGTGCTGCGGAAGGGGTCGGCGTTCACCCCGCGATACTGTGTGCTGGCACGGCTCGGTGAGCGTGTGTTTTCTCGTGTTACTGTAGATGTTGAGGAGGAACCCGGCGATGCGGGGAGATGCCCGTTAGCGCACGTGGTGTTATGCTCTGTCGAAGATGGATTCGGTCCCTGGGCCGTCTGAAAGCTAAGTGGAGACACGAGGGCTGGGAAGGGGCTGGGAATCGCAGGGAGGGTGTTCAAGTTCCCATAGGGGAAAGAGCCATCCAGGAACAGTCCCCTTTGGGCGGTGAAAAGACCCTGGGGACTTTGCAGAGCGATGGCAGGGTGTGCCGGGCAGGGCAGCTCCAGCCTGTGTCTGTTGTCGTGTAGTTCGGGAAGCCTGCCTTGCGCCTGTCAGACGATGCTGGGGTCTCGTTGTGCTCGAGGGGCACGACAGGCATCTCGGGTGCCATCCCGGGATCTGGAATGCCGGTGCCGATTGGCGCAGCGCCAATTGGGTGCTGGTTTTCTTGTATCAGCAGCCGAAAGCGTGGACGGTTCTTGTGCCTTGGATGTCGCTGGTCAGTTGTGTTTATGGCGTAGTTCTGGGCTGCATCGGCAGCTCTGCTCTCTACCCATCCAGTCTCAGGGACTGGCACTTCTTCCCAGCATCTTGAAGTTTTTGAGTCTTGCAGCAGCTTCTTGTGCTTGCGCTGTCCCTGCGTGTTTGCGCCAGTGCCATTCGTAAGGGGCCGTGACGTTGGGCTCCTTTTTATTCCGGGGTTGCAGTAGAGGCTGCTCGCCTCACTGCTGCCTCTGTGCCGGTTCTTCTGATCGATGTGGGGTCTGGTCTTGGAGTTGTTCTTGTTGTTGAGCATTTTTGGTGCTGTTGTAGTGGTGTTGTCTGTAACGTGCTGTGGAACTTCGGTCTGCACGTGTGCGTGTTTGGCTCGGAGCTGCTCTGCCCGGAGCTGCAGAGTCAGGGGTGGGCGGACTGAGCTCTAGGCATCCGTGGTTAATTTGTTCATATATACTAAATTGTGTATGCAGAGGTTGTTGCCATCATCTGGAATGGAGTTGCCATGGGTAGGAGGGCGGGCAGGCTCTTCACTGGTGTTTTACCGTTCACAGCCAAGAGCATTGGTGACTAATGTTTTCTGTAGCGTGCTGTTTTTTCACTGAGCATGTTAACAATTTCTTTTTTCTTTTTAGGCGACCGCATTGTTAATATGACTGAAAACAGTATCTCCAACTGCACAAAGTGAAGACCTGTCTGAGGTCCGTGGAAAGGATCCGCTGAGAATCACGAAGACCCCAGACTCAGCTATTGCCGTTGGACCGAATCGTTGCTTTACCATGCGAGCGACGGAACCCGACGCACCGATGCGATGTTCGCAGAGTTCCCGTTGTTGTCGGCCGGGGCTGGCTTTATACCAAAGCTGCCCTGTCCAAGTGCCTAGCAACAATGTGATTGTTTGTAACATGTGCCGTGCAATAACGTGATATGCTGCGTGTACTGTCCACGCGCTCTGCACGCGCGTGCCCGGCGCTTGCTCGTTCATTGTTACCACCTCATGGGGCTCCTTTGGTTTCTTTTGTCTCTGGCTTCACCTCTCAGCCCGACCGAGTTCATACCTGTGCAATTGTAATGCCGAAGGGCAATGCAAGATAGAAGGGTTTTTTCTGCCGTGGGTAAGCATCCGCCCCGCTTTTCAGCGTCAAGCAAAGGAGCGCGGTTTGTTGTTTCCTTTTAAACGCGGCAGTTGGAAGCCGCGCGGGCAAAGGGTGGGGTGGTCCCGGCAGGGCGGCGAGAAGGCGAGTGAGGATGCAGAGCGGGCCAATCGGATCGCTCGGGAGGGCTGGAGGGACGGAGCGCTGATAGGCGGGGAGAGTGGCAGTTGATGTGCGCAGGCAGCCAATCAGGTTGCCGGAGGGGCGGGCGTCTTCAATTTAGGCTGTTCAGGTAAGAAAGTTTGTCCTTCCTACAAGGGACCAGTCATTGGTAGGGCAGAGAGAGGCTTTTAAGTGCACCATCAGAATTGGAGCGAAATTCCACTTGACGTTGCTGCTGTCGGTCTTGGCTTTCACTGGTTTCCCCACGGCTCCCTAGTGTTCGGGAGCTCAGAGTGGGCATTTTTTTTCCCCAAGGAGAGGCTCTGCTTAAAATGAGTCAAAGAAGTGCAAGTCCGTTTGTGTAACCCGAGCCTAGTCAGGTTGTGTTTTACGGGCGGTAGCTGAACCTCTTTGTGGTCAACAGCGTGGCAGTCCAAAGCAAGGGCGGGCAGGCGGGCGAGCGGCCCAGGTAAGGGAGGGGGAGGCGGGCCCGTCCGCGGGCAGGCTGTGCTTCCGGGCAGCGTCCGAGCGGGTGCCTTTGTTTTTGCAGGTGCCGCAGACGAGCTCGGAGGAGCGAAGCCGCACGCCGACCAGCAGCAGCCGAGAAGGTGAGGCGGCGGTGGGAGTTGAGGAGCCCAGTGTCGCGTGGTGACTCAGTTCAGCGTTTCCTTCTTGTTTTGCAGGCTCCTTTTTGGCCCTTTGCACTTGGAGGAGCGTTTGCGGTGAGCCGGGGTAGGGGCGAGGAGGAGCGTGGGGCAGGGGACTCGTTCCAAGCGCTACGGTTCTTTTGTTTCTCGCTGTCTTAGGCGTCAGGAGCGATGCGGGTTTCTGACTGCGCCCGAGGCAGCACACGCTGAGCGGAACGCCGTGGAACTTAGCAGGAGGTGGGTGCTGCGGAAGGGGTCGGCGTTCACCCCGCGATACTGTGTGCTGGCACGGCTCGGTGAGCGTGTGTTTTCTCGTGTTCCTGTAGATGTTGAAGAGGAACCCGGCGATGCGGGGAGATGCCCGTTAGCGCACGTGGTGTTATGCTCTGTCGAAGATGGATTCGGTCCCTGGGCCGTCTGAAAGCTAAGTGGAGACACGAGGGCTGGGAAGGGGCTGGGAATCGCAGGGAGGGTGTTCAAGTTCCCATAGGGGAAAGAGCCATCCAGGAACAGTCCCCTTTGGGCGGTGAAAAGACCCTGGGGACTTTGCAGAGCGATGGCAGGGTGTGCCGGGCAGGGCAGCTCCAGCCTGTGTCTGTTGTCGTGTAGTTCGGGAAGCCTGCCTTGCGCCTGTCAGACGATGCTGGGGTCTCGTTGTGCTCGAGGGGCACGACAGGCATCTCGGGTGCCATCCCGGGATCTGGAATGCCGGTGCCGATTGGCGCAGCGCCAATTGGGTGCTGGTTTTCTTGTATCAGCAGCCGAAAGCGTGGACGGTTCTTGTGCCTTGGATGTCGCTGGTCAGTTGTGTTTATGGCGTAGTTCTGGGCTGCATCGGCAGCTCTGCTCTCTACCCATCCAGTCTCAGGGACTGGCACTTCTTCCCAGCATCTTGAAGTTTTTGAGTCTTGCAGCAGCTTCTTGTGCTTGCGCTGTCCCTGCGTGTTTGCGCCAGTGCCATTCGTAAGGGGCCGTGACGTTGGGCTCCTTTTTATTCCGGGGTTGCAGTAGAGGCTGCTCGCCTCACTGCTGCCTCTGTGCCGGTTCTTCTGATCGATGTGGGGTCTGGTCTTGGAGTTGTTCTTGTTGTTGAGCATTTTTGGTGCTGTTGTAGTGGTGTTGTCTGTAACGTGCTGTGGAACTTCGGTCTGCACGTGTGCGTGTTTGGCTCGGAGCTGCTCTGCCCGGAGCTGCAGAGTCAGGGGTGGGCGGACTGAGCTCTAGGCATCCGTGGTTAATTTGTTCATATATACTAAATTGTGTATGCAGAGGTTGTTGCCATCATCTGGAATGGAGTTGCCATGGGTAGGAGGGCGGGCAGGCTCTTCACTGGTGTTTTACCGTTCACAGCCAAGAGCATTGGTGACTAATGTTTTCTGTAGCGTGCTGTTTTTTCACTGAGCATGTTAACAATTTCTTTTTTCTTTTTAGGCGACCGCATTGTTAATATGACTGAAAACAGTATCTCCAACTGCACAAAGTGAAGACCTGTCTGAGGTCCGTGGAAAGGATCCGCTGAGAATCACGAAGACCCCAGACTCAGCTATTGCCGTTGGACCGAATCGTTGCTTTACCATGCGAGCGACGGAACCCGACGCACCGATGCGATGTTCGCAGAGTTCCCGTTGTTGTCGGCCGGGGCTGGCTTTATACCAAAGCTGCCCTGTCCAAGTGCCTAGCAACAATGTGATTGTTTGTAACATGTGCCGTGCAATAACGTGATATGCTGCGTGTACTGTCCACGCGCTCTGCACGCGCGTGCCCGGCGCTTGCTCGTTCATTGTTACCACCTCATGGGGCTCGTTTGTATTTTTTTGTCTCTGGCTTCATCTCTCAGTCTGGCTGGTGACAGCTCCATCCATCTGGAAGGGGGAGACTCTGCCGGTACATCTCCCTGTCTTTTATATTTTTATGTTTTAAGATTTGCAGAACATCAAAGTAATAGAAGATGTTGGGTATTTGGAGTTGGATGTTCTCGATGCTTAAAAAGAGCCTTCAAAACAGGTCTGTTCTTGGTAATTGTAACTGTATAAATCTTAATGTTCTTACCCTGTATTTCACACTGTGTTTGTGGCGTATTGTTAATATTATATTAAATAAAATTTCCAACTGCAGTTACAATTAAACTCTTCATAACTGTGACCATGGCTAATATCGAAAAATTCAGTGCAGCTCTATTTTATGAAGTGTGATTGTCAACATTGGCTACATCCTTTGCTAAAAGTAATAACACTTGTAAGGTTAAGGGTTGTCATTGTTGCAATTGGATTTTTCTTCGTTAGGTCGCCAATGTCTGTCCTACTTTACTGGCATCCATTTTTATGGTTACTTTTAGAAACACAAGGATATCCCCTTATCCAGGTTATTAATGACATAGGACCTTCCTATCTTTGTGTTGTCAGTTTAAACACACTAACCTTAGGTACATTTTCAGAAAAATCTTTGACATTTTTTATATGGTGCATAACAACAGGTTCCATTTCAGTGTTACTTTTAGGATTAAGCCAGTTCAGTACATACAATGCGTTCATAAAAGCTTCTTCTGGACTCACATCAATTCCCTCTTGTTTTATCAAAACAGACAAAACATTTTTCAGGGTGCGGTGTGCACATTCCATTATTGCTTGGCCAGTAGAATTATAAGGGACTTTGACCAGGTGTTGTACCTTCCACAAGACGAGGAAGGTTGCAAGTGTGTCAGAACGGTAGGCGGGACTCTTATCTGTTTTGATCTGTGTAGGAACACTCTTGAGAGCAAGAGATTGTAATAAATGATGCTCTACCACTTTTGCGTTTGCTGAGGACTCATGCAGCAGTCCTGAACAGGTGTGTATGGACACACGAATGTACTTTTGTTGGCCAAATGGTGCAAATTCAGTCATGTTAGTTTGATATAACTGATCCGGTCGCAAGCCCCGAGGATTTACCGCCTTTTGTCGCAACGGCATTACGTCGGCTCAATGAGGACAAGCTGTCGTAACGGATCCAGCTCGTTCCTCGGTCAGCGTGAAGCACGTTCGGAGCGACGCCGAGGATCGATGGAAGTATTCGTGAGCGTGTCTGGCTCGTTCATAAGGAGATACATTTGTCATCGCTACAAATTTGTATATAATGTTGTTTCCGTCAACTAGAGCACCTGGTAGGTTAGAGTGGCTTTTTATATGCATTATAATTACTGGTGCTGTCCTATAATCTCACACGTTTCACAAATCTAATAACGCTTCAAACAACAAGGCATTGGAAACTTGCCGCAGATGCGCTCTACATATTATTTGTACAACTGCCACAATATAAAGAGAATGTGCTACACAATTAATTTGGCAATTATGCCATTTTTGTAATGCCGTTAAGTGTACCGTGGGCAGTTTCTTTTCAGATGTCTCGTCTGTCCGTAAGTAAAACACGCTAGGCCGCAGAACAACGCCTTTGGTTTTCATCGCAGGCTAAAGCGCTGCCGCCGAGGCCTCAGTGTGGGCTCGGGTGTGTATTTTTCGTTTTTCTACCTCCCGTCGCACCATCGTTACTCGTGTCCAAGCTCCCACGGTCTGCGTCGCAGAAGCAGTTTTTCCCTAGCCGGCTAATTTCCGTCGGCATCGGGCGTTCGCATTCATCACGGCCGGATATTTCCATACAGCAGGTTTTGCCTCTGGAGTCAGGTTAGGAGAAGCATGTATAGCTTCTTTTTAATGGTCCACAAACTTCATGTATGGTTCCTCAGGACCCTGCTTTATTGTAGAATACGGTAGCACAGGGTTACATATATTTGGCGTTTCTTTCACTGCTGCCAGAGCCAGCCCCCGCCGCAAAATCCTCGGACGAAGCTCCGCCAGAGCAGCACCATCCGCCTATCTCCCACGACCTAGCAGTCGCTCAGCGGTAGGTAATCGTAAGGGATGACCCGCTGGTAAATTAACATTTTCTAATCCTGCCAGTTCCACCTTCCCCTGCCACTTGCCCAAGAACAGCAAATACCCCATTGGGGGACCGAGTAACTTCATGAATGCATTTAAGATTTGTTGGATTCCGTACTTGCCTCGTAAAAAAATTAATGCATTTGCTGCATCATATATTTATTGTCCTTACCCTATTGCATTTCTGCAATTTGCAATTTATCAACGTTTTTCCAATCAAAGGGCGACAACCGCCTTTGTCCTCTGTTATCTACGTGCAGCGGCATCGCTATAATACCATCAGCTAACATAGACCCTTCAACGGTCGCATCTACGATTACCCCTCGCCAGCATTGCACTGCATTATAAGAGCGATATCGAGGAGTATCTCAGCCATAACGCACAGGGGCAGCACCCAAATTATCGTTACTATCACCGATATACATTTCCATCACGTTTCTCCGCGGATCAGTAAGTCGACGTGTATTCGTAAACCCATCCGCCCATCCAGTGTCTAGCCTTTTTTTGTCTACCGCTCTCAAATATTCATCTGCTTCTTTTACAGAAGCATGGACCACATCCCATCCTTTGTACATTGTCTAGCCCATTTTTGTATTCCCTCTTCTTTAATTCAGAGCTCCTCAGGAGAGAGGTCCAGTTCCGCCTCCTGCCATTCTCATTTTCCACGTTTTTACATTCCCTGTTACTTGCCTCTCACCCGTCCTTAATCGCATATGATACGTTTTCATACGCTATTAATTGCAAAGTTTTGCCGTTGTCGCCATCAACGGTTTCTTAGCTTTTAGAACTTCTCGCATATGTCTCTCTCGCCGTCTCAGTAAGTCATTCAGTCCACGCACACGAGTCTCCTCTCGGAAGTAAGGGCGATTCCGCGGCGCTCCACCCCGGCGCTCCATCGGGCGCTCCGGCAAAGCCACGTCAGACGGATTAAGTCGTCCCGGCTCGTCGAAACTCGCAGGTCAATGCCATTCGTTGTCGGAGGCAGGGAACGGCTTAAACGGTTCAGAGCGCATGATTTGCTCTGCGCTCCAGAACTCCAAATCTGATACGGGACATACCAGCGGTATCAATTTTTCGGAGTTCTCTGAGGGGGGGCAGTTCACGGCGGACGGCTCCGAGGCGACGGTGCACAGCTCCGGCTCCTCCGAGACTTCCCGCATCAGTCGCCCGACCTCCCGCCAGGGCCCCGTGAGGTCGTGAGCCTCCCGCTTCCACATCGTGACCGCTTCCCACAGTTCAGTCCCTATTTCCTCCCACGTATCGGGAGAAAAAAATCCATTCGTCGATCAAACACACCCCTTCCGCTGAGCGAACAGTAAAAGACACCCCACCGCGTCCGTTTCCAAACATCTTCCCGTTCGCGCAGCCAGGCGCACAATAGTTTTCACCGTTACTCCTTCTTCCGCGGACGCCGCGTTTTTCACGCCGCCCGATTCCCCGTAGATCTTTTACTTTGCACGCTAGGCCACGGTAGTGAAGAATTTGAGAGAATGTGTCATATAAACTCATCTGATTGTTCGCAATCTATTCATAGCAGTTTTGACAAATTACATCAGCACGTTAATGAGATTGTTATAGTAGAATTAGGCTTTGACAAATGTTTTCAAAGCTTGGAAATTGCTGGATATTTGTTTGATCTTATTCATTACAATTACATATGATGCAGTTAAGCCTTACTTATGTCGGTAATCCTACGTTGTACGCTGCAGCGTATTTCAAAGACGAATCAGCATGTCGTAAACAAGGCTAGGCCGGTTCAAAAATAAACAGGGAGAGTCGAGGGATTTTCTTGAAGTTACCGTGCCGACGGGTTTCTACGAGACGGAGATTCGTTACTGAACTAGCAAGGCACAAAGGAACTTGAAGGCCACCTTGGAAAGCCGAAAACACCACGTAAATCAACAGACCCACGAGCAGCGAGACTCGGGTGCGCCGACAGCTCGCGAACAGAAACAGCGTCCCATCGGCTACCGCACGCTCGGAGCGTGGACGTGTGATCGAGAAATAACCGCATATACAAGGAGGCTTGTTTCTGTAATAAATGGCTTTGCCCGAATTCATATTGGATTGCGTGGAGTCCATGATTTTTCCCCCTCGCGCTCCCCCCTCCCCCCTTCCATTAAAGCGATGGATTTTCCCACCGTCACAGCTCTCTGGGGGACAGGCCGGGGCGTCGTCCGGGGACACAGCCCCATCCCTGGTGTCGAAAGCGGGGTTCAGGAGGGGTATGAACAGAGTGTATAGGGGCTGGGGGAGACCGTAAGGATGCCATGGGGCCTCCTGTCCTTGGGAGCCAATGATACAGCGGGGGATACAGTGTGAGGCCGGAAGGACAGGGAGGGGACTACTCTTCAGGAATCACAAAGGCGTCTCGATCTGAGCGGGAGCATCACCCGAAGACCCCTCCAAACGGTTCGGGGGTTCCCCGGTTCCTTTCCCAGTACCCGGGAGACTCCAGGACGCCCGTAAGGAGCCCCCATGCTCCTAGGCTGGCGTCAAACCACCACCCGTCCCCCTTTTTGCGTACTCCTAAACGGGAGAAAGCGGGTTCTCCTCCACCCTCCGAGGGTCGTATCAGTTCCCGGGATCGCGGGCGAGCGGGGACGCTCTCGGACCCAGGGGGAACGCAGACGGAGCCCCCGGTTCAGAGTCCGCGAACTTCGCTCAGAAACCACGCCCCCCCACCCCCGACAGAAACCAACAGAGTTCAACCGAAACCGAGACAGCCCAATAAAGCGTGAGAGAGCCCAACGAATTCCGATAGAGCTCGTAAAGCTCAGCAAACCACGAGTAAGATCGACAAAAATCTGACAGAGCCTGAGAAAGCTCAATAAAGAGCAACAGACGTTGACAGGGTCCGACAGAGCCCCATAGAGCATAACAAAGATCGATAAGGCCAGACAAAGAGTGACAAAGAGGAACAGAGCCTGACAAGGGCTAGCACAGCCTGAGGGAGCTCAATGGTGACTGACAGAGGCTCAATGGGTTTGACAGGGCCTGACCCAGTCTGACAGAGGCCTGTAGAGAACTTGTGAGCCTTGACTCTGACATCCAATCCTTGACCTCTGATCGCTGATCTTTAACCTTTGATTCTTGACATTTGACCCTTCACCCGACCCAGGACCTCTGATATTCGTCTCGACATTTGTCTTTTGGTCCCGACCTTTGACCTGTGTTCTTTGACACTCACCCTGGACTTCCGACCTTTGCATTCCGATCTGTGACCCATGACCTCTGAATTTCTACCACCGCCTTTTGATGCCTGACAGTCGACCTGTGACCTTTGAGCCCTCACACTTGACCTCTCGACCCTGACCCTCCACCGCATCACCTCTGACAGTTGACCTTTGATCATTGGCCTTTGACACCGACCACAGCATCTTGACCCCCATTTGAGCTTTTATCCCAATATTTGACCTCTGCGCCCCGACCCTTGACCTTTGACCTCCCAGTTATGACCCGTGACCCTTGCCATTTGACTTCATGACCTTTGACATATTTACCTTCAACTTCTGACCCCACCCTTGTTCTCTGTCATTTGACCCTTCACTCTGATCTTTGAGTTCTGACCTTTACTCTCTGACCCTCGACATTTGACCTCGACCATTCACCTTTGACCTCGGATCTCCGACAGTAGACTTTTGACCCCCGTATTTTGAGTCTGACCCTCTGACCCTCAAAGTCTCACCTTTGAGCCACGACCCTCCACTTTTGATTCTTGACATAAGAGCGTTGACCTCGGACCCTTGGCCGCTGACCTCTGATATTTGATACTGAGCTCTGCCCCTTTTTTGTAGGAAATTTGAATACACAATTTTATTAGTAATATAAATATTGTATCTCAATTTCAATCTAATTCCTAGAAAATCTAAGTTAACATCCGTACTCAGTCGCATCGCAGGTGCAATAGCAGTAACAACGTGCAGGTGCTGTCATTTCCAGTCAGATTCCAGCTAATTCGATAAGGGTGGTGGGCGGCACCCGGGGCGATCGACCCCTCCCCTTTCCCCAGGGATTGTGGGAAGGGCGTGGGCGGGGCTCAGGGTATTTGAGCTCCAGTCCCCAGGCAGGGAGCTCATTCAGGTCCAGGGACTCTTCAGTGCAGGTTCTCTGCCACTCCTTCAGCAGTCGACAGCTTTTGAGCCGTTTTATCTACGTGAGCAGAAGTCTTTGGAGAAGCGGGGGTGTTCGTTTGAGGTAAGAGCTTCAGGAGTAGTAAAGGTTCAGTAGCAGCTGTGGTACAAAGTATGTTTGTCATTATGTTTCATTTGTTGATTTAATTCTAGGTGCTTTGCAAATTTGCAGAATTCCTGATCGTAATTAAAATGAAGTGTTAGTTATTGTATTTCATTTTCTCTCTGCTCCCTGGAAAATGTAACTTGAAATCCATACTCAGTCCCATCGCAGGTGCAATAGCAGTAATAACGTGCAGGTGCTGTCATTTCCAGTCAGATTCCAGCTAATTTGATAAGGGTGGTGGGCGGAGCCCGGGGTGATCGACCCCTCCCCTTTTCCCAGGGATCATGGGAAGGGGGTGGGCGGGGCTCAGGGTATTTGAGCTCTAGTCCCCAGGCAGGGAGCTCATTCAGGTCCAGGGACTCTTCAGTGCAGGTTCTCTGCCACTCCTTCAGCAGTCGACAGCTTTTGAGCCGTTTAATCTACGTGAGCAGAAGTCTTTGGAGAAGCGGGGGTGTTCGTTTGAGGTAAGAGCTTCAGGAGTAGAAAAGGTTCAGTAGCAGCTGTGGTACAAAGAATGTTTGTCATTATGTTTCATTTGTTGGTTTAATTCTAGGTGCTTTGCAATTTTGCAGAATTCCTGATCACAATTAAAATGTAGTGTTAGGTATTGTATTTCATTTTCTGTCTGCTCCCTGGAAAATGTAACTTGAAATCCATACTCAGTCCCATCGCAGGTGCAATAGCAGTAATAATGTGCAGGTGCTGTCATTTCCAGTGAGATTCCAGCTAATTTGATAAGGGTGGTGGGTGGAGCCCGGGGCGATCGACCCCTCCCTTTTTCCCAGGGATCATGGGAAGGGCGTGGGCGGGGCTCAGGGTATTTGAGCTCTAGTCCCCAGGCAGGGAGCTCATTCAGGTCCAGGGACTCTTCAGTGCAGGTTCTCTGCCACTCCTTCAGCAGTCGACAGCTTTTGAGCCGTTTAATCTACGTGAGCAGAAGTCTTTGGAGAAGCGGGGGTGTTCGTTTGAGGTAAGAGCTTCAGGAGTAGAAAGGTTCAGTAGCAGCTGTGGTACAAAGTATGTTTGTCATTGTTTCATTTGTTGATTTAATTCTAGGTGCTTTGCAATTTTGCAGAATTCCTGATCGTAATTAAAATGAAGTGTTAGGTATTGCATTTCATTTTCTGTCTGCTCCCTGGAAAATGTAACTTGAAATCCATGCTCAGTCCCATCGCAGGTGCAATAGCAGTAATAATGTGCAGGTGCTGTCATTTCCAGTCAGATTTCAGCTAATTTGATGAGGGTGGTGGGCGGAGCCCGGGGTGATCGACCCCTCCCCTTTTTTCCCAGGGATCCTGGGAAGGGGGTGGGCGGGGCTCAGGGTATTTGAGCTCCAGTCCCCAGGCAGGGAGCTCATTCAGGTCCAGGGACTCTTCGGTGCAGGTTCTCTGCCGGTCTTTCAGCAGTTGGCAGCTTTTGAGCCGTTTTATCTACGTGAGCAGAAGTCTTTGGAGAAGCAGGGGTGTTCGTTTGAGGTAAGAGCTTCAGGAGTAGCGAAGGTTCAGTAGCAGCTGTGGTACAAAGTATGTTTGTCATTATGTTTTGTTTGTTGATTTAATTCCAGGTGCTTTGCAATTTTGCAGAATTCCTGATCGTAATTAAAATGAAGTGTTAGTTATTGTATTTCATTTTCTCTCTGCTCCCTGGAAAATATAACTTGAAATCCATCCTCAGTCCTATTGCAGGTGCAATAGCAGTAATAATGTGCAGGTGCTGTCATTTCCAGTGAGATTCCAGCTAATTTGATAAGGGTGGTGGGTGGAGCCCGGGCTATCGACCCCTCCCCTTTCCTTGGGGCTTGTGGGAAGGGGGTGGGCGGGGCTCAGGGTATTTGAGCTCCAGTCCCCAGGCAGGGAGCTCATTCAGGTCCAGGGACTCTTCAGTGCAGGTTCTCTGCCACTCCTTCAGCAGTTGACAGCTTTTGAGCCGTTTAATCTACGTGAGCAGAAGTCTTTGGAGAAGCGGAGGTGTGTGTTTGAGGTAAGAGCTTCAGGAGTAGTGGTACAAAGATGTGACGTGTGTCTCTATTAAAGTTTGATCCTTTATCTGTTTAATAGGTGCAAAGTAAAGAGGAACGCTGGGTATCCGCACCACAGGTCCTCGGGCAAGGCGAGCAACGAGCGCCAGGTTGAAGCATCAGCTGGTTTCAGGTCTCGTGCTGCCGGTGCAGGTATGACCGTCCTTTGTGTTTTACAGGCGGTAGCTCCACCTCTTTGTCGTCTACAGCATGGTAGTCCAAAGCAAGGGCGACCAGGCGGGCAAGCGGTCTAGGTAAAGGAGAGTGAGATGGTATCGTCTACGGGCAGAGTGGTTTTGGGCAGCATCCAAGCAAGTGCCTTTGCTTTTGGAGGTGGCTCAGAGGAGCTCGGAGGGGCGAAGGCGCAGGCCGGCCAGCAGCTACGGTCAGGTGGCGGTTGGTGTTGAGGAGCCCAGTATGGTGTGGTGACTCGGTTCAGAGTTTTTCTTGTTTTGCAGCGTCTTTTTGGGCCCTTTGGACTTCGAGGAGCGTTTGCCGTGAGCCACGGTGGGGGCTTGAAAGAGCGTGGGGCTGGGGACTAGTGCAAAGCGTTACAGTTTTCTGTTTATCGCTGTATTAGGTGCAACGAGACACGATGGTTTGCGACTACAACCGTGGCAATAGACGCCAAGCGGATCGCCCCGGAACTTCTGTGGAGGTGGGTGTCGCGGAAGGGGTCGACTTTTACCGTACAATACTTAGTGCTGCGGTGGCTTAGCGAGCGTGTGTTTTCTCGTGTTATTGTAGATGTTGAAGAGGAACTGGGCAATGCTCCCAGATGTCCATTAGCACACGTGGCGTTTTCTGTGTCGGAGATGGATTCCGTCCTTTGGTCCCGAGAAAGATAAGTGGAGGCACGAGGGCTGGGACAGGATCGGGAATGACAGGGCGGGGGTCAAGTCGTGATAAGGGAAAGGGCTGTGGAGGCTCAGTCCGCTTTGGGTGGTACAGGGTCCAGGGACCTTTACAGTGCTATGCCAGGGTGTGCCGGGCAGGGCAGCTCCAGTGTCTGTCTGTATTGCCATGTAGTTTGGGAAACCTGCCTTCCGCCTCTTAGAAGATTGTGGGGTCTCATTGTGCTCCAGAGGTCCAACAGGCATCTCTGGTGCCATCTTGAGATCTGGAATGCCAGTGCTAATTGGCAGAGTGCCAATCGGGTGCTGGATTCTTGTATCAGCCGCAGAAAGCGTGGATGGTTCTTGCATTTTGGGTGTTTCTGGTCAGTTGTGATTTATGGTGTCATTCTGGGCTGTATCAGCAGCTCTGCTCTCTACCCGTCCAGTCTCAGGGACTGGCACTTCAAGATGCTGGGAAGAAGTTCTTAGGTCGTGCCGCCGTCTCTGTGCGAACGCGCCAGTGCCGCCGTCTCTGTGCGAACGCGCCAGTGCCGCCGTCTCGTAAGGGGCCATGATGTTTGGCTCCTTTTTTTTTCCCTGGGGTTGCTGAAGAGGCTCCTTGCCTCGTTACTGCCTTCCTACAGGTGACTTTGATGCCATCTGTGGTTTTGGCATTGCTGTTGTTTTGGGGCGTTTTTGGTCACGTTGCACTTGTGTTGTCCATCGTGTTTTGTGGCGTGTTTGTCTGCGCACGTCCCCATTTGGCCTGGAGCTGCTCTGCCCGCACGTGTGGAGTCTGGGGTGGGGGCATTGAGCTCTAGGAGTCCATGGTTTATCTCTGGACCTATTAAATTGTGTAGGCAAAGGTTGTGCAGTCATCTGGGATGATGTAGATGTGGGCATGGGGGGGACAGTCCCTTTCCCAGTGTTTTAGAGATTCAATTAGAACTTGTTGTGGGATTCCTGAATAGAAAGCAGACCTGTGGAATGGTCAAGCTGTCGATGAGCTCCTGGGTCACTAGTTGAATAACTTGATTTCAGATGCAGAGGGACAAATTGGCACGAAAGGGCGATAGAAGAGGCGAGCAGAGCGTCGTAAGCCGGTGGGTCGGTGCGTGGTGCCGGCGGGACGATTTGCCCTGCGTGTGTATGTAACTTTGGTCGTTTGTCGATTTTATAGGTGTGAAGTAAAGAGGGAAAGCTGGGTATCCGCACCGCAGCTCCTCGGGCAAGGCGAGCAAGGAGCGCCGGCCGAAACATCGGCTGGCTTCGGGTCCGGCGTCGCCCGTGCAGGTACGAGCGTCCTTTGTTTGCGTTTTACGGGCGCTAGCTGAACCTCTTTGTGGTCAACAGCGTGGCAGTCCAAAGAAAGGGCGCCCAGGCGGGCGAGCGGCTTAGGTAAAGAGCGGCAGATGGGATGGTCTACAGGCAGGCTGTTTTTGGCCAGCGTCCAAGCAGCTGCCTTTGTTTTCGCAGGTGCCGCCGACAAGCTCCGATGGGCGAAGGTGCAGACCAGCCAGCAGCCAAGATCAGGTGGCCGTTGGTGTTGCGGAGCCCAGTGTCGCGTGGTGACTCGGTTCAGCATTTTTTTGTTTTGCAGGCTTCTTTTTGGCCCTTTGGACTTGGAGGAGCATTTTTGGTGAGCCACGGTGGGGGCTTGAAAGAGCGTGGGGCTGGGGACTAGTCCAAAGAGTTACAGTTCTTCTATTTCTCGCTGTGTTAGGTGCAACGAGCGATGAGGCTTTGTGACTGCACCCGTGGTACTGCATGCGGAGTTAAACGCTCCGGAACCTATGTGGAGGTGGGTGTTGCGGAAGGGGTCGACCTTTACCGCACAATACTTTGCGCTGCGTTCGCTTAGTGAGCTTAGCGAGCCTCCGTTTTCTCATGTTACTGTAGATGTTGAAGAGGAATGCGGCAATGCCGGCAGATCTCCAGTAGCGCGCGTGGCGTCTTCTCCCTCGAAGAAGGATTCCATCCTTTGTCCCCAAGAAAGATAAGTGGAGGCACGAGGGTGGGAACGGGCCCGGAATCACAGGGAGGGGGATCAAGTTGTGATAAGGGAAAGGGTTGTGGTGGTAAAGGGTCCAGGGACCTTTACAGTTTGATGCCAGGGTGTGCCGGGCAGGGCAGCTCCAGCCTGCGTCTGTCGTGTAGTTCGGGAAGTTTGCCTTGCGCCTGTCAGAAGATTGAGGGGTGTCATTGTGCTCCAGGGGCCCAGCAGCCATGTCTGTTGCCATCCTGAGATCTGGAATGCCAGTGCTAGTTGGCAGAGTGCCAGTCGGGTTCTGGATTCTTGTATCATCAGCGGAAAGCGTGGATGGTTCTTGCATTTTAGGTGTTTCCGGTCAGTTGTGATTTAAGGTGTCATTCTGGGCTGCATCAGCAGCTCTGCTCTCTACCCGTCCAGTCTAAGGGACTGGCACTTCAAGATGCTGGGAAGAAGTTCTTAGGTCGTGCCGCCGTCTATGTGCGAACGCGCCAGTGCCGCCGTCTATGTGCGAACGCGCCAGTGCCGCCGTCTATGTGCGAACGCGCCAGTGCCGCCGTCTATGTGCGAACGCGCCAGTGCCGCCGTCTCGTAAGGGGCTGTGATGTTTGGCCCTTTTTTTTTTCCCTGGGGTTGCAGAAGAGGCTCCTTGCTTCGTTACTGCTTTCCTGCAGGTGACTTTGATACCGTCTCTGGTTTTGGCATTGCTGTCGTTTTGGGACGTTTTTGGTCACGTTGCAGTTGTGTTGTCCATCGTGTTTTGTGGCGTGTTTGTCTGCGCACGTCCCCATTTGGCCTGGAGCTGCTCTGCCCGCACGTGTGGAGTCTGGGGTGGGTGCACTGAGCTCTAGGAGTCCGCGGTTTATCTCTGGACCTGTTAAATTGTGTAGGCAAAGGTTGTGCTGTGATCTGGGATGGCGTAGTCATGGGCAGGGGAGGGGACAGTCCCTTTCCCAGTGTTTTAGGGATTCAATTAGAACTTGTTGTGGGATTCCTGAATAGAAAGCGGACCTGTCGAATGCTCAAACTGTAGATGAAGTCCTCAGTGACTAGTTGAATAACTTGATTTCAGATGCAGAGGGACAACTTGACACGAAAGGGAGACAGAAGAGGCGAGCGGAGCGCCGTAAGCAGGTAGGTCCGTGCGTGGCGTCATAGGGACGACGTGCCCTGCGCGTGTATGTAACTTTGGTTGTTTGTCTATTTTATAGGTGTGAAGTAAAGAGGGAAAGCTGGGTATCAGCACCGCAGCTCCTCGGGCAAGGCGAGCAAGGAGCGCCGGCGCAAACATCAGCTGGTTTCGGGTCCCGTGTCGCCGGTGCAGGCATGAGCGTCTTTTGGTTGCGCTTTACCGGCGCTAGGTGAACCTCTTTGCGGTCAACAGCGTGGCAGTCAAAAGCAAGGGCGACCAGGAGGGCTAGCGGCCTAGGTAAAGGAGCAGGAGATGGGATCGTCTACGGGCAGGCTGTTTTTGGGCAGCGTCCAAGCAGGTGCCTTTGTTTTCGCAGGTGCCGCAGACGAGCTCGGAGGAGCGAAGCCGCACGCTGACCACCCGCCCAGGTCAGGTGGCGGTTGGTGTTGAGGAGCCCAGTGTCGCGTGGTGACTCGGTTCAGCGTTTCTTCCTTGTTTTGCAGGCTCCTTTTGGGCTCTTTGGACTTGGAGGAGCATTTTTGGTGAGCCACGGTGGGGGCTTGAAAGAGCATGGGGCTGGGGACTAGTCCAAAGCGTTACAGTTCTTCTGTTTCTCGCTGTGTTAGGTCCAACGAGCGATGAGGGTTTGTGACTGAACCCGTGGCACTACACGTGGAGCGGAACATACCGGACCTTACGTGGAGGTGGGTGTTGCGGAAGGGGTCGGTATTTACACCACAATACTTTGTGCTGCGGTGGCTTAGGGAGCGTGCGTTTTCTCACGTTACTGTAGATGTTGAAGAGGAACGCGGCGATGCCGGCAGATCTCCATTAGCGTACGTGGCGTTTTCTCCGTCGAACATGGATTCCGTCATTTGGCCCTGAGAAACATAAGTGGAACCACGAGGGCTGGGAAGGGACTGGGAATCACAGGGAGGGGGATGAAGTCGTGATAAGGGAAAGGGCTGTGGAGGCTTAGTCCCATTTGGGTGGTAAAGGGTCCAGGGACCTTTACAGTTCGATGCCAGGGTGTGCCCGGCAGGGCAGCTCCAGCCTGCGTCTGTCGTGTAGTTCGGGAAGTCTGCCTTGCGCCTGTCGAAGATCGTGGGGTGTCATTGTGCTCCAGGACCCCAGCAGACATGTCTGGTGCCATCTTGAGATCTGGAATGCCAGTGCTAATTGGCAGAGTGCCAATTGGGCGCTGGATTCTTGTATCATCAGCGGAAAGCGTGGATGGTTTTTGCCTTTTAGATGTTTCCGGTCAGTTGTGATTTATGGTGTCATTCTGGGCTGCATCAGCAGCTCTGTTCTCTACCCGTCCAGTCTCAGGGACTGGCACTTCAAGATGCTGGGAAGAAGATCTTAGGTCGTGCCGCCGTCCCTGTGCAATCGTGCCAGTGCTGCCGTCTCGTAAGGGGCCGTGACGTTTGGCTCCTCTTTTTTGTTTTGGGTTTGTAGAAGAGGCTCCTTGCCTCGTTACTGCCTCCCTGCAGGTCACTTTGATGCCGTTTCTAGTTTTGGCATTGTTGTCGTTTTGGAGTGTTTTTGTTGACGTTGCGCTTGTGTTGTCCACGGAGTTCTGTGGCGTGTTTGTCTGTGCACGTCCCCATTTGGCTCGGAGCTGCTCTGCCCGGAGGTGTGGAATCAGGGGTGAGTGGGTGGAGTGAGCTCTAGGAGTTCAGGGTTCATCTGCTGACAGATGAAATCGTTTAGGCCAAGTTTGTCTAGTTATCTGGGATGCAGTAGTTGTGGTCAGGGGAGGTGACAGTCCCTTCCCCTGAGTTTTTGAGACTCAATTAGAGCTTCTAGTGGGCTTCCTGAATAGGAAGCAGACTTGTGCAATGGTCCAGCTGTAGATGAGCTCCTGGGTGACTTGTTGAACAACTTACTTTCAGATACAGAGGGGCAATTTGACAGGACGAGTGAGAAAAGAGCCGAGCAGAGCACCGTAAGCAGGTGAGTGGTTGCACGGAGTCAGACCGTAGATGTGCCTCGTGCCTTTATATTGTGTGCTGGCTCTGCTTAGTGAGTGTGTGTTTTCTTGTGTTATTGTAGATGTTGAGGAGGAACCCGGCAATGCTGGAAGATCCCTATCGGCGCATGTCGTGTTTTCCTCTGTTGAAGATGGATGCAGTCTCTCGGCTCTCTGAAAGATAAGTGGAGGCTCGGGGGCTGGGAACTACAGGCAGGGGGGGTAAAGTTCTGTTTGGGGAGAGGGTAATCCAGAAACAGTCTCTGCGTGCGAGTGCGCCAGGGCGGCCGTCTCTGCGTGCGAGTGCGCCAGGGCGGCCGTCTCTGCGTGCGAGTGCGCCAGGGCGGCCGTCTCTGCGTGCGAGTGCGCCAGGGCGGCCGTCTCTGCGTGCGAGTGCGCCAGGGCGGCCGTCTCTGCGTGCGAGTGCGCCAGGGCGGCCGTCTCTGCGTGCGAGTGCGCCAGGGCGGCCGTCTCTGCGTGCGAGTGCGCCAGGGCGGCCGTCTCTGCGTGCGAGTGCGCCAGGGCGGCCGTCTCTGCGTGCGAGTGCGCCAGGGCGGCCGTCTCTGCGTGCGAGTGCGCCAGGGCGGCCGTCTCTGCGTGCGAGTGCGCCAGGGCGGCCGTCTCTGCGTGCGAGTGCGCCAGGGCGGCCGTCTCTGCGTGCGAGTGCGCCAGGGCGGCCGTCTCTGCGTGCGAGTGCGCCAGGGCGGCCGTCTCTGCGTGCGAGTGCGCCAGGGCGGCCGTCTCTGCGTGCGAGTGCGCCAGGGCGGCCGTCTCTGCGTGCGAGTGCGCCAGGGCGGCCGTCTCTGCGTGCGAGTGCGCCAGGGCGGCCGTCTCTGCGTGCGAGTGCGCCAGGGCGGCCGTCTCTGCGTGCGAGTGCGCCAGGGCGGCCGTCTCTGCGTGCGAGTGCGCCAGGGCGGCCGTCTCTGCGTGCGAGTGCGCCAGGGCGGCCGTCTCTGCGTGCGAGTGCGCCAGGGCGGCCGTCTCTGCGTGCGAGTGCGCCAGGGCGGCCGTCTCTGCGTGCGAGTGCGCCAGGGCGGCCGTCTCTGCGTGCGAGTGCGCCAGGGCGGCCGTCTCTGCGTGCGAGTGCGCCAGGGCGGCCGTCTCTGCGTGCGAGTGCGCCAGGGCGGCCGTCTCTGCGTGCGAGTGCGCCAGGGCGGCCGTCTCTGCGTGCGAGTGCGCCAGGGCGGCCGTCTCTGCGTGCGAGTGCGCCAGGGCGGCCGTCTCTGCGTGCGAGTGCGCCAGGGCGGCCGTCTCTGCGTGCGAGTGCGCCAGGGCGGCCGTCTCTGCGTGCGAGTGCGCCAGGGCGGCCGTCTCATAAGGGGCTGTGATGTTCAGCTCCTTTTTCCTGGGGTTGCAGAAGAGGCTCCTTGCCTCATCACTGCCTCCCAGCAGGGCATTTGGATTGATGCCGTCTCTGGTTTTGGCGTTGCTGTCGTTGCAGAGCGTTTTCGGTGCCGTTGCGGTCGTGTCGTCCATAGCGTTCCGTGGCGCGTTTGTCTGCGCACGTGCGCATTCGGGTTGGAGCTGCTCTGCCCGGCGGTGTGGAGTCAGGGGCGGGTGGAGTGAGCTCTAGGAGTCCAGGGTTAATCTGTTGACGTGTTAAATTGTGTAGGCAAAGGTTGTGCGGTCATCTGGGATGTAGTAGCTGTGGGCGGGGGAGCTGACAGTCCGTTCCCCAGTGTTTTAGGGACTCAATTAGAGTGTCAGGTGGGATTCCTGAATAGAAAGCAGACCTGTGCAATGGTCAAGCTATTGATGAGCATCTGGGTGACTTGTTCAATATCTTGATTTCAGATGCAGAGGGACAACATGGCACGAAAGAGCGAGGGAAGAGCCGAGCAGAGCGCCGTAAGCAGGTGGGTCGCTGCGTGGTGTCAGAGGGAAGATATGCCCTCTGCCTCTCTCTAAGTTTGGTTGTTTGTCTGTTTTACAGGTGCGAAGCGAAGAGGAAAGCTGGGTATCGGCACCGCAGCTCCTCGGGCAAGGTGAGGAACGAGTGTTTGGCCAAAGCAGCAGCTCTTTTCGGGTCCCGTGTTGCCGGTGCAGGTGTGAGCGTCCTTTGGTTGTGTTTTACAGGCGGTTGCTGAACCTCTGTGGTCAACAGTGTTGCAGTTAAAAGCAAGGGCGGCCAGGTGGGCGAGCGGCCAAGGTAAAGGAGCGGGAGATGGAATTGTCTGCGGGCAGGCTGTTTTCGGGCAGCGTCCGAGCAGGTGCCTTTGTTTTCGCAGGTACCGCGGATCGGCTCGGAGGGGCGAAGCCGCACGCCGGCCAACAGCCGAGAAGGTGAGGCGGTGGCGGGTGTCGAGGAGCCCGGTGTCGCCCGGTGACTCGGTTCAGCGTTTCCTTCTTGTTTTGCAGGCTCCTTTTGGGCCCTTTGGACTCGGAGGAGCGTTTCTGGTGAGCCGGGGTAGGGGCGAGGAGGAGCGTGGGGCTGGGGACTCGCTCCAAGCCCTACAGTTCTTTTGTTTCTCGCTGTCTTAGGCGTAACGAGCCATGAGGGTTTGTGACCGCACCCGTGACACGATGCGCCGAACGGAACGCCGAGGAACTTAGGAGGAGGTGGGTGTTCCGGGAGGAGTCGGCGTTTACCCCGCGATACCGTATGCTGGCACGGCTTAGTGAGCGTGTGTTTTCCTGTGTTACCGTAGATGTTGAAGAGGAATCCGGCAATGCAGGAACATCTCCGTTAGCGCACGTGGCGTTTGCTCTGTCGAAGGTGGATTCGATCCCTCAGCCCTGTGAAAGATAAGTGGAGGCACGGGGGCCGGGAAGGGGCCGGGAATCGCAGGGAGGGGGGTAAAGTTCTGATAAGGGAAAGGGCCGTCCAGGAAAAGTCCCCTTTGGGTGGGTAAAGGGCCCAGGGAACTTTACAGTGCGACGCCAGCACGTGCCGGGCAGGGCAGCTCCAGCCTGCGTCTGCGTTGTCGTGTAGCTCCGGAAGCCTGCCTCGCGTCTGTCAGACGATACCGGGGTCTCGCTGCGCTCCGGGGGCCCAACGGGCCTCTCAGGTGCCATCCCGGGATCCGGAATGCCGGTGTTAATTGGCGTAGTGCCAATCGGGTGCTGGATTATTGTATCATCAGCCAAAAGCATGGATGGTTCTTGCATTTTGGATGTTTGTGGTCAGTTGTGATTTATGGTGTCAATCTGGGCTGCATCAGCAGCTCTGCTCTCTACCCCTCCAGTCCCAGGGACTGGCACTTCAAGATGCTGGGAAGAAGTTCTTAGGTCGTGCCGCCGTCTCCTCGCGTGTGTGTGTGCGCCAGCGCCGCCGTCTCTGCGTGTGTGTGTGCGCCAGCGCCGCCGTCTCTGCGTGTGTGTGTGCGCCAGCGCCGCCGTCTCTGCGTGTGTGTGTGCGCCAGCGCCGCCGTCTTGTAAGGGACCGTGACGTTGGGCTCCTTTTTTGTGGGGTTGCAGAAGAGGCTCCTTGCCTCATCACTGCCTCCCTGCAGGGCATTTGGATTGGTGCAGTCTCTGGTTTTGGCGTCGCTGTCGTTGCAGAGCGTTTTCGGTGCCGTTGCGGTCGTGTCGTCCATAGCGTTCTGTGGCGCGTTTGTCTGCGCACGTGCACGTTCGTCTCGGAGCTGCTCTGCCCGGCGGTGTGGAATCAGGGGCGGGTGGAGTGAACTCTAGGAGTTCAGGGTTAATCTGTTGACAGATCAAATTGTGTAGGCAAAGGTTGTGCGGTCATCTGGGATGCAGTAGCTGTGAGCGGGGGAGCTGGCAGTGTGTCGGGTGGGATTCCTGAATAGAAAGCAGACCTGGTCAAGCTGTTGATGAGCATTTGGGTGACTTGTTGAATATCTTGATTTCAGATGCAGAGGGACAACATGGCACGAAAGAGCGAGGGAAGAGCCGAGCAGAGCGCCGTAAGCAGGTGGATCGGTGCGTGGTGTCAGAGCGAAGATGTGCCTTGTGCCTTTATATTGTGTGCTGGCTCTGCTTAGTGAGCGTGTGTTTTTTTGTGTTATTGCAGATGTTGAGGAGGAACTTGGTGATGCGGGAAGATCTCCATCGGCACATGTGGTGGTTTCCTCTGTTGAAGATGGATTCAGTCTCTTGGCCCTCTGAAAGATAAGTGGAGGCTGGGGGGCTGGGAAGGGGTTGGGAACTGTGGAGAGGGGGGTAAAGTTCTCTTTGGGGCAAGGTTGATCCAGGAAGAGTCCCTTTTGGGCAGGCGAAGGGTCCAGGGAACTTCACAGCGCGATGCCAGCGTGTCCCGGGCAGGGCAGCTCCAGCCTCGTGTCAGTGTTGTATTGCAGGTCGGGAGGCTTGCATCGTGCCTGTCAGACGGTCCCGGGGTCTCGTCGCACTTGATGGACCCGACAGGCATCCCGGGCGCCATCCCGGGATCCGGAACGCCGGTGCCAATTGTCGTAGCGCCAATCGGGTCCAGGTTTTCTTTTATCAGCAGCTGAAAGCGTGGATGGTTTTTGCATTTTGGATGTTTCTGCTCAGTTGTGTTTTATGGTGTAGTTCTGGGCTGCATCGGCAGCTCTGCTCTCTACCCCTCCAGTCTAAGGGACTGGCACTTCTTCCCAGCATCTTGAAGTTTTTAAGCAGTGTCAGTGTTGTATTGCAGGTTGGGAGGCTTGCATTGTGCCCGTCAGACGATCCCGGGGTCTCATCGCGTTTGAGGGACCCGACAGGGATCCCGGGCGCCATCCCGGGATTTTGAACGCCAGAGCCAATTGGCGTAGCGCCAATTGGTTCCCGGTTTTATTGTATCAGTAGCTGAAAGTGTGAATGGTTTTTGCATTTTGGATGTTTCTGCTCAGTTGTGTTTTATGGTGTAGTTCTGGGCTGCATTGGCAGCTCTGCTCTGTACCCCTCCAGTCTTAGGGACTGGCACTTCTTCCCAGCATCTTGAAGTTTTTAAGCAGTGTCAGTGTTGTGTTGCAGGTCGGGAGGCTTGCATTGTGCCCGTCAGACGGTCCCGGGGTCTCATCGCGTTTGAGGGATTCGACAGGGATCCCGGGCACCATCCTGGGATTTTGAACGCCGGAGCCAATTGGCGTAGCACCAATTGGGTCTCAGTTTTACTGTATCAGTAGCTGAAAGTGTGAATGGTTTTTGCATTTTGGATGTTTCTGCTCAGTTGTGTTTTATGGTGTAGTTCTGGGCTGCATCGGCAGCTCTGCTCTGTACCCCTCCAGTCTAAGGGACTGGCACTTCTTCCCAGCATCTTGAAGTTTTTAAGTAGCGCAACCGTCTCCTCTGCCTGTGTGTGTGCCCCAGTGCCGCCGTCTCCTCTGCGTGTGTGTGTGCCCCAGTGCCGCCGTCTCCTCTGCGTGTGTGTGTGCCCCAGTGCCGCCGTCTCCTTTGCGTGTGTGTGTGCCCCAGTGCCGCCGTCTCCTCTGCGTGTGTGTGTGCCCCAGTGCCGCCGTCTCCTCTGCGTGTGTGTGTGCGCCAGTGCCGCCGTCTCCTCTGCGTGTGTGTGTGCGCCAGTGCCGCCGTCTCTGCGTGTGTGTGCGCCAGTGCCGCCGTCTCATAAGGGGCCGTGACGTTCGGCTCCTTTGTTTTCTGGGGTTGCAGTGGAGGCTCCTCGCCACACCACTGTCCCCCTGCAGGTTCTTTTGATCAATGCCTCTGTGCTTGGGAGTTGTTCCCATCGTTGGGTGTTGTTGGTGTTGTTGACATGATGTTGTCTGGAACGTTCCGTGGCGCGTGTGTCTGCCCACGTGCACGTTCGGTTCGGAGCTGCTCTACCCGGCGGTGTGGAGTCAGGGGCGGGTGGAGTGAGCTCTAGGAGTCCACGGTTAATCTGTTGACGTGTTAAAATGTGTAGCCACAAGTCATCTGGGACGCAGTAGCTGGGGGCAGGGGAGTTGTAAGTCCTTTTAGTGGTGTTTTGAAGTCGTTACAGAGACCATTGTTGACTAGTGTTTTCTGTGGTGTGCTGTTATTTCATAGACAAAGCCTCTTTTAATGAAATCTTTTTGTATTTATTTTTTTGCAGGGGACCACATTGTGAACACGACTCACTTATAAAAAGGCGTTTTATTAGGCTATGTAGCACTCATAATTATAGCCCTTACTCGACGGTAACAAAAGCAGATACAGACTCCAATCGTCACCCATCCCGTAAGGCGTGCTTTACACGTTCCCGCAGGAATAGGCTTCTGTCGCCGAAAACGCCACGTTCGAGGCCGTCGGGACGCTCCCACGGACCGTAAACCGAATCTACGGACGCGCAGAGCCGAGTCCGGCGCGACGTCGGCGCAAAGGATCCGCCGAGAAGCGAGAAGACCGGAGACTCGGCTGTCGCTATCGGACCGAATCGCAGCGTAGAGGGGCGGTTGAATAGTTTGTAAGGGTATAAATACCCAGGGATTTCCACGGTCGGCCGGGACCTCAGCAGAAGCGGCAGCTCCAGTCAGCCTTCCCGCAGTACCGCTCCGTTCGGTCGGTTATTTACACGGATTTTGCCCGAGAGTTCGCCCCGATAGACCGAGGACTTAGACCGCGACCCAACCGTCCCCGTGCCTCTGGAAGGGTGGTATGGACGCCGAGGCGCAGAGCGATGCCATTCTGAAATTCAGGCTGAGTGGTATAAGGAGTCAGGTGTGCACATCCAGTCCTTTAGCCATATGTCAATATAATATCTTAGGTGTTTTCCCTGTCCCCCGCACAGCCGGGAGGCCGACCGTAGATCCAGCGCGGGGCCAAGTTCGGATCCGGCCGCACCCGGGCTCCTGTCTGCAGAGGAGTTTAGAAAGCGAGGGGGTCCGATCCCAACCTCATGCCTCGACGGAAAGACCTCCCCGTAGCCTTCGGCATCTCCTGTCTACGTCGAAATCGCTCCGCATCAAGTTTCAGCCGAATTCGCTTAGCATATTCTGTCCTCCTAGTCAGCATTAGCGTCCCTCGCCATTACATTCCGCCGCAGCGCAAGCTGTCCAGCGCCGCCCTCGGTTGGCCGCGCACCGGTCGGTCGCCCGAGACCGAGCGACGTCGGGGGGATCGTGGGCGTCGTCGGCGTTCCGCGATGTAGACGCGGCGCGAGTTTGAGTTGCGGAATCTCAGAGGAAGGAGGTCGCGGTAACCGACAGGATCGGGAAGCCGAGCGAGAATAGGTCACCGCGGTCAAGAACTATATGAAGGATGGCAAGGGAATTAAGTGCAAAGCGTGAAGTCCCCGTCTCAAGTCAATCTGCAGGAGAGGAAGAAGCGGTCGACGGGGTAGATGACGCGCAGAGCGTTCGGATAGCGCAAAACCTCGAGCGGACGTGGCTCGGGGCTGTAGTTATTTGTCCTTGGAGGTTCAAATTTTTGCCCTTTCAGGTAAATTCCAAAGTTAAAGAATAAAAACCTCCAGCCGGGGGATCCATCCCCCCTGACCGGGTTTTTCCCCCGGTCCCGGCCGCTCCGCGAGGCGACGTTCGTCGCCGAGGTTTGGATGCGGGCGGCCCTCGGGCCGGGGTTTCGGCAGGTAGGGCCGTTTCGGAGTCTTCCGGGAACCGCGTTCCCGAGGGGCGACGGCACAGCGGGCACAGCGGCCGCGATGGGAGGGTGGGGTGGGTTTGGTAGGTGAATGAGTGTTGTGGTGCGCTGTGTGTTCATATTTTGGGGTTGTGGGTTTCTGTCCTTGCAGTTTAATGTCTTTTCCTTTTCAGGTACATGTAAATTTTAAAATAGAATAAAAAAACCCCAGCCGGGGGATTTTTTTTTTTTCCCCCCGGCTCGGTTTTTTTTCCCCGGTCCCGGCCGCTCCGTGAGGCGACGTTCGTCGCCAAGGTTCGGAGGTGGGCGGCCCTCGGGTCGGGGTTTCGGCAGGCAGGGCCATTTTGGAGGCTCCCGGGAGCCGTGTTCCCGAGAGGCAACGGCATAGAGGGGACAAGGGCTGCAGTGTGAGGGTGGGGTGGGTTTGGTAGGTGAATGAGAGTTGTGCTGAGCTGTGTGATCTGGTGTGTTTGTATTTTGGGGTTGTGGGTTTTTGTCCTTGCAGGTTAATGTTTTTTACTTTTCAGGTTCTTTTAGAATTTATATTAGAATAAAAAAACCCCAGCTGGGGGATTTTTTTTTTTCCCCCGGCTGGGTTTTTTTTCCCCCGGTCCCGGCCGCTCCGCGAGGCGACGTTCGTCGCCAAGGTTCGGAGGCGGGAGGCCGTAGGGCCGGGGTTTTGGCAGGCAGGGCCATGTGAGGCTCCCGGGAACAACGTTCCCGAGGAGTGACGGCACAGAGGGGATCATGGATGTGATGCGTGAGGTGGCTTTGTTGGGTGAATGAGCGGTGTGCTGAGCTGTGTGATCTGGTGTGTTTGTGTTTCTGGGTTGTGGGTTTTTGTCCTTGCAGGTTAATGCTTTTTCCTTTTCAGGTTCTTTTAGATTTTAAAATAGAATAAAAAAACCCCAGCCGGGGGATTTTTTTTTTTCCCCCGGCTGGGTTTTTTTTTCCCCGGTCCCGGCTGCTCTGCGAGGCGACGTTCGTCGCCAAGGTTTGCACGGGGTCGGCTGTAGGGCTGGGGTTTTGGCAGGCAGGGCCATCCGAGGCTCCTGGGAACAATGTTCCCGAGGAGCGACGGCACAGAGGGGACCACGGGTGCCGTGTGAGGGTGGGGTGGGTTTGGTAGGTGAATGAGTGGTGCGGTCAGCTGTGTGATTGTGGTGGATTTGTATAGTTGGGGTTGTGGGTTTTTGTCCTTGCAGGTTAATGGTTTTTCCTTTTCAGGTTCTTTTAGATTTTGAAATAGAATAAAAAAACCCCAGCCGGGGGATTTTTTTTTTTTCCCCCGGCTCGGTTTTTTTTTCCCCGGTCCCGGCCGCTCCGCGAGGTGACGTTCGTCGCCAAGGTTCAGACGCGGGCGGTCTTTGGGCCGGGGTTTTGGCAGGCAGGGCCATTTTTGAGGCTCCCGGGAACGGCGTTCCCGAGGGGTGGCGGGGAGAACGGCGGAGAATGGCTGCGGTGTGAGCGTGGGTTGGGTTGGGTAGGTGAGCGATTGGTGTGGTCAGCTGTGTGTTCTGGTGTGTTTGTATTTTGGGGTTGTGGGTTTTTGTCCTTGCAGGTTAATGGTTTTTCCTTTTCAGGAACATTTCAAATTCTAAATAGAATAAAAAAACCCCAGCCGGGGGATTTTTTTTTTTTCCCCCGGCTGGGTTTTTTTTTCCCCGGTCCCGGCCGCTCCGCGAGGCGACGTTCGTCGCCAAGGTTCAGACGCGGGCGGTCTTTGGGCCGGGGTTTTGGCAGGCAGGGCCATTTTCGAGGCTCCCGGGAACGGCGTTCCCGAGGGGTGACGGGGAGAACGGCGGAGAATGGCTGCGGTGTGAGCGTGGGTTGGGTTGGGTAGGTGAGCGATTGGTGTGGTCAGCTGTGTGTTCTGGTGTGTTTGTGTTTTGGGGTTGTGGGTTTTTGTCCTTGCAGGTTAATGGTTTTTCCTTTTCAGGAACATTTCAAATTCTAAATAGAATAAAAAAACCCCAGCCGGGGGATTTTTTTTTTTTTCCCCCGGCTGGGTTTTTTTTTCCCCGGTCCCGGCCGCTCCGCGAGGCGACGTTCGTCGCCAAGGTTCAGACGCGGGCGGTCCTTGGGCCGGGGTTTTGGCAGGCAGGACCATTTTCGAGGCTCCCGGGAACGGCGTTCCCGAGGGTGCTGGGGAGAAGGTACAATGGCTGTGGCGTGGGTCCAGTATGTGCAGGAGCGGTGCTGTTAGTTGTGTAATCTGGTGTTTGCATTCAGGGGTGTTCGGGTTTTGTCCTTTCAAGTTCATGTTTTGTGCTGTGGTTGTTTTTTTTTCTGGTTAAAACTAAATTTTAAAATAAAAAAAAAATCCCCCGGCTGAGGTTTTTTTATTCTTTTTTTTGCTCCTGGCTGGCTTTTTTTGCCCCTGGTCCCAGCCACTGCATGAGGTGATGTTCTTCGCCAGAGTTTGGACAGGGTTCAGTCTGGGAATGGGGTTTTAGCAGGCAGGGCAAGTATAGAGGCTTCCAGCAATGGCATTCTCCAGGGGTGTTGCAGAAACGAGTTGGCGGTACGAGCTGGGAGCAAGCTAGCTCTGTGAGAGCGTTGTGGGCTTGCTATCTGAGTGAGTGGTGTGTTTTAGCTGTGAGTTCTGGTATGATTGTGTATTGGGGTATTAGTTTTAATTGCAGGTGTATTTTGAAATTTACCTGAAAAGGAGGAAGCAAAACAGAATTAAAAAAAATCCTGCTAGGGGATTTCTTCTTATCCGCTTGTCTAGGGGAGTGTGTTTTCTCTTGGTCTGGACTGGTAGGTGAGACCAACTTCATTGTCAATGTTCAGATTAAGGTCACGCTGGGACGGTGGTTTTAAGAGGCAGGGGGATCGTCGAGCTTTCCGGGAATAGCTTTTCTGCAGACAGCTATTCCGGATCCTGGTCTCCTTCGGTACCGGCAAGGAGGCTAGTTTAGGGAATGGTCGTAGCAAGCCGGTCGTAACTGCCCTAGCGTAGTTAAACTAAGCGGTCCATGAGTTGGCTAGGGTTTTTGTGTTTTCCTCTGTAATGTGATGTCAGGAATGCCGTGCCATAGATGAGTTGGATTTTTTGCGGTGTGTGAGAAATGTGGTATGTAATACGTTTTAAATCTGTAATAAGTAATAAAGGTTTGTGTTAGATCTTTGGGCTACCCGTGATGACGATACGATGTAAAATACTCATAATAGCGAGCACTTTCTACTGTGGCACGGTCAAAGGGTCGCGGGTAGGAAGAGTTCATAAAGCACTTGCCATCCGGTTGGAAACATCAAAATTTTTTTGTTCAATGGGTGATGATATTCCCTATAGCCTTATGCACTGTGATATATGATATGAAAAGGTGGTAATCTGGGGGAGTTTTTCATGTTATGGTAATAGTGACAAGAGAACAGTGTAATAAGAAGCGGATAGTCATTTGTTTGCCAAGATGTAATAATTTGAGTTATGTAGCAGTAATAT